>NW_024378608.1:0-22123 GCF_016835505.1 Polypterus senegalus
CCCCTCCTTCTCGCATAAGTCATGTCCTAAATCTTTTATATGCTGGTATTATGACTTTAGTTTCAAGAATTTCAAGACATTACATCTTTACAATAATTTTGTTTGGATCAGTAGTTACACAATTTTAAAGGTCATCAGTTGGGCACTTGAACTATTTGTTCGTTACAGAAAACAGAAGCTGCACTTGTCGCCAAGACAGACTTCTCGTGGCCCTTGTCACACACCAGATTTGATCAATAACTGATTTTATTTTTCCACACCATTAAAGCAGAAACTAAGTACTGTTATGAACAATGTTATACATTCTTTCCCAGACACACTAACACTGAGTACTTTCACCCAAAGCAAATAATTTAGCAGAGTGTGTGAAGAAATGCTACTGGGCTCCTTTATACAAAGGCAATACACCTTTATAATATTTCACTGTAACTGCCATGTCAGAAGTTTTATTTGTTTTTAATTTGCTTACTTTTTAGTCATTCTGGTGCATGTTCGGGAGAATAGTGAGTGTCTGTCTGTCTGTCTCTCTGCTTTGTCTTCTACTTACCATCTTTCAAACAATGAGCAAATTCTCACTGGTGTGCTCAAATGCAAAAGCTACAGGCTGTGGTGGCTCAGTGGCCTAGCACTTGGCTTTAAACCACAAGATTGCGGTTCCATTCTCATCTCCTACCCTAACTGGTACACTGAATGGTTGCTTGTGCCCAGGTGTAATATATATGCATATATGTGTGTATATAATGTATGTATATATATATATATATACAGTATGTCTATATAAACTGCTCAAAAAATTAAAGGAACACTTTGAAAACATCAGATCTCAATGGGAAAAGATCCTCCTGGATATCTAACGATATAGACTGGGTAATGTGTTAGAAAGCGAAAGGATGCCACATCGTTTGATGGAAATGAAAATGATCAACCTACAGAGCCCTGAATTCAAAGAGCCTTCAAAATCAAGTGAAAAAAATTATGTGTCAGGCTAGTCCATTTTGCCAAATTTAATTGCAGAACTCAAAATTGTACGCAGCACTTTGTATGGCCCTGTGTTCTTGTATACATGCCTGACAACATTGGTGCATGCTTCTAATGAGATGACAGATGGTGTTGTGGGGATCTCCTCTAGATCTGGACAGGGCATCACTGAGCCCCTGGACAGTCTGAGGGTGCAACCTGGTGGCATTGGATGGACCAAACATAATGTCCCAAAGGTGTTCTATTGGATTTAGGTCAGGAAAGTGTGGTGGCCAGTCATGGTATCAATTCCTTCATCCTCCAGGAACTACCTGCATACTCTTACCACATGAGGCCAGGAATTGTCGTGACCAGGAGCCACTGTACCAGCATAGGGTCTGACAATGGGTCCAGGATTTCATCCTGATACCTAATGGCAGCCAAGGTGCCTTTGTCAAGCCTGTGGGTCTGTGTGACCCTCCATGGATATGCCTCCCCAGACAATCATTTAACCACCACCAAACTGCTCATGCTGAATGATGTTACAGGGCATAATGTTCTCCATGGCTTCTCAGACCCTTTCAATTCTGCCGTGCTCAGGTGAACCTGCTCTCATCTGTAAAAGCACAGGGCACCAGTGGTGCATCTGCCAATTCTGGTATTCTATGGCGAATGCCATCAGGCTGCATGCTGCTGGGCAGTGAGCTCAGGGCCATTAGAGGACATGGGGCCCTGGGTCCCTCATGAAGTCTTTCTGGTTGTTTGGTCAGAGACTGCACACGTGGCCTGCTGGAGGTCATTTTATGAGGCTCTGGCAGTGCTCATCCTGTTCCTCCTTGCCAAGGCAGATACTGGTCCTGCTGATGGGTTATGGACCTTCTGTGCCTCTCTAGCTCTCCTGATAACTGCTTGTCCCCTAGAATCTCCTCCATGCCCTTGAGACTGGCAGGAGACACAGCAAACCTTCAGTGACGTATTGATGTGCCATCCTGGAGAAGTTGGACTACCTGTCAGCCTCTGGGGTCAGGTATCTCCGCGTGCTCCCAGTAGTGACACTGACTGGCAAATGCAAAACTAGTGAAGAAACAGTCAGAAAGATGATGAGGGAAAAATGTCAGTGGCCTCCACCTGTTAGACCATTCCTGTTTTGGGGTCATCTTATTGCCCTCTAGTGCATCTGTTGTTAATTTCATTAACACCACAGCAGCTAAACTGATTAACAATCCCTCTGCCTAACTGACCAGATTAATACCCCATAGTTTCATTGACTTTATGCTACTCTGATTAAAAGTGTTCCTTTAATTCTTTTTAGCAGTATATATGTTATATATATATGTGATATATATGTATGTATATACTGTATATGTGTATATATATAGTATGTATATACTGTATATGTGTGTGTATATATATATATATATAGTATATATATATGATATATATATATATATATATATATATATATATATATATATATATAATATGTGTGTGTATACAAGTGCGGTCATAAAATTAGAATATCATGACAAAGTTGATTTATTTCAGTAATTCCATTTCAAAAGTGAAACTTTATATTAGATTCATTCATTACACAGACTGATGTATTTCAAATGTTTATTTCTTTTAATTTTGATGATTATAACTGACAACTAATGAAAGTCCCAAATTCAGTATCTTGGAAAATTAGAATATAAATTGAGACCAATGCAAAAAAAGGATTTTTAGACATGTTGGCCAACTGAAAGGTATGAACATTAAAAGTATGAGCATGTACAGCACTCAATATTTAGTTGGGGCTCCTTTGGCCTGGATTACTGCACAATCGGTGTGGCAAGAGTCGATCAGTCTGTGGCACTGCTCAGGTGTTATGAGAGTTCATGTTGCTCTGATAGTGGCCTTCAGCTCTTCTGAATTGTTGGGTCTGGTGCATTGCATCTTCCTCGTCACAATACCCCATAGATTTTCATATATGTATGTATATATATATATATATATATATATATATATATATATATACAGTGAGTGTGAAAAACTATTTGCCCCTTCCTGATTTCTTATTCTTTTGCATGTTTGTCACAAAAAATGTTTCTGATCATCAAACACATTTAACCATTGGTAACAAGTAAACACAAAATGCATTTTTTAAATGATGGTTTTTATTATTTAGGGAGAAAATAAATCCAAACCTACATGGCCCTGTGTGAAAAAGTAATTGCCCCTGAACCTAATAACTGGTTGGGCCACCCTTAGCAGCAACTGCAATCAAGCATTGCGATAACTTCAATGAGTCTTCTGGAGGAATTTTGGCCCTCATCTTTGAGAATTGTTGTAATTCAGCTTTATTTGAGGTTTTCTAGCATGAACCGCCTTTTTAGGTCATGCCATGGCATCTCAATTGGATTCAATTGACTAGGCCACTCCAAAAGTCTTCATTTTTTTTTCTTCAGCCATTCAGAAGGTGGATTTGCTGGTGTGTTTCGGTCATTGTCTGTTGTAGCAAAGATAGCTTCAGCTTGAGTTGACAAACAGATGCCGGACATTCTCCTTCAGGATTTTTTGGGAGACAGTAGAATTCATGGTTCCATCTATCACAGCAAGCCTTCAGGTCCTGAAGCAAAAACAACCCAAGACCATCCCCTACCACCACCATATTTTACTGTTGGTATGATGTTCCTTTTCTGAAATGCTGTGTTCCTTTTCGCCAGATGTAACGGACATTTGCTTCCAAAAGTTCAACTTTTGTCTCATAGTCCACAAGGTATTTCCCAAAAGTCTTGGCAATCATTGAGATGTTTCTTAGCAAAATTGAGCGAGCCTAATGTTCTTTTTGCTTAACAGTGGTTCGTCTTGGGAAAACTGCCATGCAGGCCCTTTTGCCAGTCTCTTTCTTATGGTGGGGTCGTGAACACTAACCTTAATTGAGGCAAGTGAGGCCTGCAGTTCTTTAGATGTTGTCCTGGGGTCTTTTGTGACCTCCGGATGATCGTCTCCTGCGCTCTTGGGGTAATTTTGGTCGGCCGGCCACTCCTGGGAAGGTTCACCACTGTTCCATGTGTTTGCCATTTGTGGATAATGGCTCTCACTGTGGTTAATCCTATAATGAGAAAGAGTATTTAAGAGGTCAATTTAAGTTTCCTCCTCCTTTAATTTTCTTTGAAGAGTAGCAACATGGGGTCAAAAAACAACTCTCAAATGACCTGAAGACAAAGATTATTTCACCATCATGGTTTAGGGGAAGGATACAGAAAGCTGTCCCAGAGTTTAAGCTGTCTGTTTCCACAGTTAGGAACATATTAGGAAACTAAAGACCACAGGCTCAGTTCAAGTTCACTATAGTAGTATTTACCTGTTGGGTTATACCGTCTTTAAAATGTAGTTTATCTGAAACCACTCCAGTAGTGCTGAATGTATCTTTTACTTCTTAAACGTTACTGTTTTACTGTTTAATAACTTATAGACTACTTTTTATTTTTTCACTTGCACTCAGTGACCAATCCCAATGGGTAATCAGCTATATATATACACACATACATACATAAATACATACATACACAAACACACATATATATATTTGTGTGTGTGTGTATATATATATATATATGTATGTGTGTATTATATATATATATATATATATATATATGAAATGTAGACTCAAACTGATTATGACAGCAGCAATCCAAGCTGAGAAAACACTAAAAGGAGGTGTGTCAGGCGTTGTGGTACATTTTCTGATGCAGCTAGATGAAAACAACTTTGTGGGCTGCTGCCAAATACTGCGAAAAATCCACAAGTTAATAGACACACTGTCTCTAAATACTCGCAGGGAAATACACAACTTAATAGAGACGCTGCTGCTAAATACTGCATAGCGATTTGGGTAGTGAACAGTTAGATGAATGAAACCTTTTATCGCTTAGCGGTTGACAAACCCCGGAATGTAAGTTGAACACAACACGTCCTCCAAACGAACCTGACTGAAAGAAATAATGATAATGAAATCCTTGATGGCACAACACTGTGACAAAACAATTACTTTAACAATCATGTTACTTTATTTTTAAAATGTTTCCTTTTCTTTTCATAATTTATATATATATATATATATAAAACTCTAAAAATATATATATGTGTATATATGTGTATATGTATACTCAGCTGAAAAAAAGCGTTCCTTTTTCCAGGACTTGTATTTCAACAATAATGTTTTAAAATCCAAATAACTTTACAGATTTTCATTGTAAAGGGTTTAAACCATAATCAATTAATTAACATGCACCTGTGGAATGGTCTTAAGACCTTAACAGCTTGAAAAGTAGCCATTTAAGGTCACAGTTCTAAAATGCAGGACACTAAAGAGACTTCTCTACCGACTGTGAAAAACACCCAAAGAAGATGCCCAGGGTCCTGCTCATCTGTGTGAACATGCATTAGGCATGCTGCAGGGGAAGCATGAGGACTGCTGATGTGGCTAGGGCAATAAATTGCCATGTCCACACTGTGAGGCGCCTAAGACAGCGCTACAGGGGAGACGGAAGGACAGCTGATCATTCTGCAGTGGAAGAGCCGGATCTTAATCCCATTGAGCACGTCTGGGACCTGTTGGATCGCTAGGGCTGGGGCCATTCCCCAAAATGTCCAGGAACTTGCGGGTGCCTTGGGTGGAAGAGTGGGGTAACATCTCACAGCAGAACTGACAAATCTGGTCCAGTCCATGAGGAGGAGTGCACTGCAGTACTTCCAAGCAGCTGGTGGCCACACCAGATACCTGACTGAGGTACTTTTGCTTTTGAGCCTCCTTCATTCAGGGACACATTGTGAAACATATTTGGTTTATGTCTTATGGTGTTGTTGACTCTTTTAGTATTCATACAAATATTTACACATTAAGTTTACTGAAAGTAAAAACAGTTGAAGAAGTCAGAGGCGTTTCTTTTTGCTGAGTATGTATATATATGTATATATATATATATATATATATATATATATATATATATATATATATATATATATATATATATATATATATATACAGTGTAGTTGCGAAAACTATTTGCCCCTTCCTGATTTCTTATTCTTTTGCATGTTTGTCACACAAAATGTTTCTGATCATCAAACACATTTAACCATTAGTCAAATATAACACAAGTAAACACAAAATGCAGTTTTAAATGATGGTTTTATTATTTAGGGAGAAAAAAAATCAAACCTACATGGCCCTGTGTGAAAAAATAATTGCCCCCTGAACCTAATAACTGGTTGGGCCACCCTTAGCAGCAATAACTGCAATCAAGCGTTTGCGATAACTTGCAATGGAGTCTTTACAGCGCTCTGGAGGAATTTTGGCCCACTCATCTTTGCAGAATTGTTGTAATTCAGCTTTATTTGAGGGTTTTCTAGCATGAACCGCCTTTTTAAGGTCATGCCATAGCATCTCAATTGGATTCAGGTCAGGACTTTGACTAGGCCACTCCAAAGTCTTCATTTTTGTTTTCTTCAGCCATTCAGAGGTGGATTTGCTGGTGTGTTTTGGGTCATTGTCCTGTTGCAGCACCAAGATTGCTTCAGCTTAGGTTGTGAACAGATGGCGGACATTCTCCTTCAGGATTTTTTGGTAGACAGTAGAATTCATGGTTCCATCTATCACAGCAAACCTTCCAGGTCCTGAAGCAGCAAAAACAACCCCAGACCATCACACTACCACCACCATATTTTACTGTTGGTATGATGTTCTTTTTCTGAAATGCTGTGTTCCTTTTACGCCAGATGTAAGGGACATTTGCCTTCCAAAAGTTCAACTTTTGTCTCATCAGTCCACAAGGTATTTTCCCAAAAGTCTTGGCAATCATTGAGATGTTTCTTAGCAAAAGTGAGACGAGCCGTAATGTTGGATTTTTGCTTAACAGTGGTTTGCGTCTTGGAAATCTGCCATGCAGGCCGTTTTGCCAGTCTCTTTCTTATGGTGGAGTCGTGAACACTGACCTTAATTGAGGCAAGTGAGGCCTGCAGTTCTTTAAACGTTGTCCTGGGGTCTTTTTGACCTCTCGGATGGGTCGTCTCCTGCGCTCTTAGGGTAATTTTGGTCGGCGGCCACTCCTGGGAAAGGTTCACCACTGTTCCATGTTTTTGCCATTTGTGGATAATGGCTCTCACTGTTTGTTACGCTGGAGTCCCAAAGCTTTAGAAATGGCTTTATAACCTTTACCAGACTGATAGATCTCAATTACTTCTGTTCTCATTTGTTCCTGAATTTCTTTGGATCTTGGCATGATGTCTAGCTTTTGAGGTGCTTTTGGTCTACTTCTCTGTGTCAGGCAGCTCCTATTTAAGTGATTTCTTGATTGAAACAGGTGTGGCAGTAATCAGGCCTGGGGGTGGCTCACGGAAATTGAACTCAGGTGTGATACACCACAGTTAGGTTATTTTTAACAAGGGGCAAGTACTTTTTCACACAGGGCCATGTAGGTTTGGATTTTTTTTCTCCTAAATAATAAAACCATCATTTAAAAACTGCATTTGTGTTTACTTGTGTTATATTTGACTAATGGTTAAATGTGTTTGATGATCAGAAACATTTTGTGTGACAAACATGCAAAAGAATCAAGAAATCAGGAAGGGGGCAAATAGTTTTTCACACAACTGTATATGTATATATATATATATATGTATAAAACAATAAAAAGACATGTATGGTTGGCTGTCCCATGACACCATTCGGTCCATCACTAAGAAAACTGACAGCAGGAATATGATCAACTTATCACAGAAACATAAATGCAAGTTGGTGTTATTGTGTAAAAAATAACTATTTGCTGGCTAAATGTCAGTAGTGTAATTCAGTTTTATATTCTTTTTGAATGATCTCTTTTAGGCTTTCAGTATCCTACAAATAAGAGTTTTAAATATGTCAATTGCCCTCCATTTTATGCAAAAACAGTTTTTTCTTTAGTATTTTTTGAGAATTTGATTAAGAATATTTTAATAAACAAGAAAGTAGTATTAAGTTGTTAGCTCAATGTTTAAAATGTATATGCCACTGTAAAAGTTTAGTAGTCTATGTAAATGTGCTTCTAGTAGGCTGCACCTCATCAATGAAAATTTCCTCCTTTTCCAATGACTTTTAGGACTTCTTATTGCTTTTGGGGAAATTGTTATTGCTTTGATGTAGTTGCTGTGATTGTGTATTTCTCAACATCCAGCTTGTAAACCTTTCATTGGTTTTATTCCGGTTCAAAAAGTATAGCTCTACTTGCCAAAAAATCTCTTTCATAATGTAACATCATTCTTTCTAGAATGTCCTCCAGCTGTATCAGTTTTGCACAAACTGTTGAGGATCCAACATCTCGGGATTTTAGTAAATTAAAAGACTGGAGAGTTTAGAATACATTCAGTGAAATTTTTCTGAACAAATTTACTTAACAGGTACACAGGTGATAAAGATTATAAAAGGCATTATACTTCTCATACAAATTTCAGTGTGAATGTCCTTTACACTCAAACAAAAGTACCAAACTGCCCAGGTTTTGGTGGGGAAAGTCACCTCATGTACAACTTGAGGAAACTTACAAGATCAGGATAGGTTAATATAATTGCTGGTGACACCAAATACTGTATGTATCTCTGGCCCCATAATCTAATCACATTGATTGAACTGAGTTAATGAAATATATTATGTAAAGAGTGAATTTATGAAATTTCCATGAGGCCACCCTTGAAGATTATGTTGTCATTTCTTCCCTATCCATGATATTTGGCATGCAAGCAAAGATATAGTCCGAATATTAAAACCCAAAGATATAGAGGAGATATAATTTGTTAACACAACAGAGTTGTTCAACTAGTATGGGAGGAAGGATTTTGACTTGTATTTGCTGACCTTCTCTGTTGTGCTAACACTATATCTAATCTGTTTTCAGCTATCAGAGAATTTCGCAATCTGAGTGCTAAGATATGCTATATATTGCCTTCTTTGCAACTAGGGAACAGGAAGTAGCGGAGTAAAGCAGGCAGTTAAATTAGTCATCCTAGTTGACAACATTTAGGGTTTTCAAAATTGATCCAAAATGTAGTGTCATAATGTATATTTTCTTTTACTGTCTTAAACATGATGACTAACTGTTTTGCAAGAAACTTTTCAATGACTTATAATCTTTCTGTGCACCACACTCCTCGAATAGTTTGATTTATGTTTGCACTCTGTATAAATTTAATGTCACATTTGAAGATGAAGAAGTCAAATTTTTTAATTTATGATCCACAATTTGAACCTAATACAGCACTGCAGTTGAACAAACTGAACTAAAAATCCTAAATTGAGCAATTTACCATTATAAGTCTCAAAATCTTGCAAATGTATTCCCATGAAGCTTAAACATTTGATTGATTATCCAGGGCTTGGGGTGTCCCAAACAAGCAGTGACAGTGACCGACAAAGATCAGGATTTGGGTATTGGAGACCACCGTGAAGAAATGAGTACCAATGTACCACTAAGCAGAATAACGTCAATGACCTTTGTCCTCAATAACACCTACACTGCAGTTTAAAACAGATGCATTGCACAGTTAAAACTGTTGTTCTACTGCGGCTGCCAGCGGGAAGATGGTTTGATTGTAAAGATGCAGGTGTTGCACTTAACAGTCCCCATGTTCCTTACTGGTAAAAATGTCAAGTAAAGCTAGAATAAATTACATACAAATGATGGCACACTGCAAAACACTGATTGCACCATGATAAAGTCATGCAATGCACCACATTCAATTTTGGTGAATTATAACGCAGCCTTCTTCTTTTTCATATACCCTGATATGCCACCTCGTGCCCCTTGGGGCTGTGGTCACCTCAGATTGGGAACTGCTTTAAATCATACCCAGGAATGGAGAGCAAGTGGTACGGAGCTTTTTGTCCAATTGATTCCAAAGATATTAAAGAGCTACCACTAACCCTGACAGAAAATCCAAGAATGTCCTGAAAATAAAATTTAGGATGGTCTAGAACAGGGGTGGGCAGATTCAGTCCTGGCGCACAGTGGCTGCAGGTTTTTGTTCCAACCCAATTGCTTAATAAGAAGCACTTATTACTCAAGTAACACTTCTGCTTCATTTAGTTGTCTCGCTCGTTAAGATTTTGAACAGTTATCACTTATTTTAGTCTTAAACAGCTGTAGTCTTGGTTTTAATTGTCCTAATTAGCAATACAAATGACAAAAGAGATAGCATTTCCATTTTGCTTGTTTCCATTTACACCTGTGTGTATTTATCATCACAATTGGGTTTAATTAAATACTTGAAAGGAAAGTGAAGAGAAAAAGTAAAACACTGAGAATAACTTATCTGTTTTAGACTTCAAATCATTTGGATGAAATCTTAGAAAGGAAAAAAAAAATCTAGGATATGAGAATGACTTGCGTAGCAGAGTTAAAAGCACTAGGAAGCCATAAAATTAAATAATTGACAAGGATTGGTTTTTTAATTAACCAACTGGTTGGAACAAAACCTGCAACTACTGCAGCCCTCCAGGACTGAATCTGCCTCCGTGGTCTAGAAGATGGTCAGAATGTGCAGTCTGTCTTGTATTTAACCAGCTGGGGCGGCACATATATTCCCCTCTTCTTGTTGCTACATTGCTCCCTGTTGCAGCATGCATCAAGTTTACATCTCTGGTCAGCATCTGTATATGGCACTGGTGAGGTGTTGTGCTCCTTTTCGTACACTCAGGTCTGCCAGCAGACAGTCTGGTGATCCTGTTCTGTGTGATATCAAGTCTCAATCCAGACTCTTTTACTGTGTAGTTCCTAGTTGATGGAATGAGCTGCCCTCCTCCATCCAAACTGCTGACTCCTTCAATGTATTTAAGAAGCAATTGAAGTCATCTGAGAAAAAACTTTCTTTGTGAGCTTTTGTATTGTTGGTTAATCAATTAACAATCTATTATTTTATTATGTAGTTATTACATCTTTTCACTTGCGGCAATCAACTTTGTTACCTGTTCTACTACACTTGCTGAACAAACAGGCCCATCTATTCATCCATCCATCCATTATCAACCCGCTATATTCTAACTACAGGTTCATGGGGTCTGCTGAGCCAATCCGCCAACACAGGGCGCAAAGCAGGAAACAAACCCCGGGCAGGGCACTAGCCCACCGCAGGTCACACACGCACCAAGCACACACTAGGGACAATTTAGGATCACCAGTGCACCTAACCTGCATGTCTTTGGACTGTGGGAGAAACCAGAGTACCCAAGAGGAAACCCATGCCCTATCCTAATGTTGCTCAATTATGTTTACTACTTTTATAAGTTACCTTGGATAAAAGCATCTGCAAAAAAATAAATGTAATTATCTACACATGATCCTTTTGTCTATCCATTCATTGTTTTATCTCATTTATTTCAGCTGAATAGTAGACGAAGACAACCATTTAACTTTACAGATTTATTCCAGCAGAACATATTACCATGTCTCACTGCCCTACTCTTAAAAGAAGCCTATTGCAGATACTTTCTTTTTTATTCACATATTGTGGTGATGGTGCTCCAGTGGCCTATGTAGCCCTTTTTGAATCAGATGAAAAAGATAGTTGAGTCACTATTAGAAGGCCAGGTTCAAGAATGAGATGTTAAGAATCCTAGGTGCAAGAGCTACACACCCTTTTATAAATTAATTCAACATCAAATTATTAATCTCTCTCTCCTCCCTCTCTCTCCTCCTCCTCTCCCTCTCCTCTCTCTCTCTCTCTCTCCCTCCCTGCTAGTTTAACAGCTGTTTTGTGGGTTTACCCAGTCCAGCCAATTGCTCTTGGGAATGTTGGAGCTAAAGATTTTACAGTCAAATGTCCTGCCTGCTGAAAACCTTTTAGTTGCCTTTTATGACATACAAAGTGTACAGTGAATTAACGTTATTCTAACCCAAAGTCCAAGAGGTAAAATTTGAAGATCAATAAAATTAATTATAAAGTGAGCGTACATGGACCCATAAAGCAATGCTGCAAACAAAAACACTGAAAACAATAAATACGAAATAAATATGGCTAGGCAGCAGACTTGAAACCTTTAAACAGAGGGACTCAGCAGTCATAAACATTCATCTAGCAAGGGAGCACCAATCAGGATCAAGCAGTGCTAGAAACAGACAAGTGAATAAGTAAATAACCAGCAGTTGATATTCAGCAAGCAAGTTTTCTTAGTAAGAAAGGAGTAGTGTGTTACAGGTTTATTGTCACAGAACAGTTCTTAGTGCTCAGGAAAGTTAGCAACAGTGTAAGTATTAATTTTAATGAAGGAGCACAAAGCGGTGTAGGTAGATAGCTTGGAAGTAAGGGTGTATAAGAATGGCACAAAGGCATTGAAGGGAAGAGTGTTACAGGAGCTAAGGGTCCAGAAGGTGTTAAATAACTACAGTACAGTAGTTCTTTAATCTGTTATTAAATTTAATAATTGAAGTTGAATTGTGTAAATTTAGAAAGGTGTTAAGCAATTTAGTAATTGACATCCAAATTTTAAAATGAAACCACAGTTTTTGGAGGGTGACTTGGACAAGTCAGTCCCCTTGTAGGCTTTGTCAGCGAAAATGCCAGCAGATCCAGCACCACAAGCTCAGGGTGCTGAACTGGATGATGAATTTGCTGGCCTCAATTGTAGTAGAGAATTGGCGGACCTGGTCAGGTGTCCTATATGGGAATGGTGAACACTCCTAAGTTGACATAGGAGGTGACTCCAGACTAGATAGGTAGAAATCACAGGTGGATCAAAGATATAGATATGGCACAAAGCAAAGGTGACACCCTGTGTGAAATGGTGTCAAACAGTTTTCATTAACTGCAGAGCTTAACATTAACTCTGAAACTCTGGTAGAAAGGCATTAGGAGCCAGAAAGGACCACCTCAAAACCAGACCACAGAAAGAGAGAAGTTGTGATAATGTGGGACTTAATAATTAGAGGGATTGACAAAACAAGTTTAATCTAGTAGAAAGATTCAGTAGTCGTTCACAGTGTATTGCCTTCCTGATGCACAGGTGGGAGACCTCCTTGTAAGGGTGGGTATTGCTCTATGGCAGAGCAAGGGTGGATCCAGTTGTCATTGGCTATGTTAGAATAAATGAGACACAGGGCAGGCAGTTAGTTCAGCGCAGTCTAATTTAAAAGGTTAGGTGCCAGGCTGTGGAGCAGAACTGACAAGGTCATCAATTTAGAAGTGCTACCTATGCCATGTGCCAGTCAAGGTAAGACTCAGAAGATTAGAAGGCTTAATATGTCACCCAAATCTTGGTGATGATTATGCTGCATTGGTTTTGTTTTGGAACAAATGAGTCATGTGTCCATTGTAAGTTACATTTGAGTCCAGGACAGCACCAATGTATTAGGAGGTGTATCAGCAGGTTAGTTGGGGATTCTTTAAGATGGGGTAATGGGGTTTGGATTGGGGTAGAAAGTTTAGGACAGGCCAGATTTTGAATGGTACAGTACATGAGGGATGAACAGTAGTGTAATAATAAATATGCATACAACATAAATTCTAGCCCAAAGTTCAAGGGCAAAAGTAGAATAACTAAAATGTTAGAAATAGCTTGCCTTAATGGTAAAGTGTCAAAAAATAAAATGAGTGAGTCGGAGATGTGTGTAGCTGAGCATAATATGATATTATAGCAATAACTGAAACCTGGCTAAATAATAAAGATGGGGATGAGTATATACAAAGGTCGTCACACATATTAGGACAGACAAAAAAGAAAGGAGCAGGGTTGACACTTTTCTTTTCTTCTTCTCTTCTTCTTTTTCTTCTTCTTCTTCTTCTTCTTCTTCTTCTTCTTCTTTCAACTGATCCTGTTAGGGAGTTGCCACATCTTGCCTGTTACACCACCACCGCATGTCCTCTCACCCATCCATAAACCTTCTCTTAGGCCTTCCTCTTTTCCTTTTCCTGGCAGCTTTATCCTTAACATCCATCTCCCAATATACTCAGCATTTCTCCACTGCACATGTCCAAACCAATGCAATCTCGCCTCTCTGACTTTGTCTCCCAACCATCCCAAATTCAGCTGACCCTCTAATGTACTCATTTCTATTCCTATCCATCCTCGTCACACCTAGTGCAAATCTTAGCATCTTTAACTCTGCTACCTCAGCTCTGTCTCCTACTTTCTGATCAGTGCCACCGTCTCCAACCCATATAACATAGCTGGTCTCAAAACCGTCCTTTAGACCTTCCCTTTCCTCTTGCTGATACCAGTCTGTCAAATTACTCCTGACACTCTTCTCCACCCATTCCACCTGCCTGTTACTCTTTTCACCTCTCTTCCACAATCCCCATTACTCTGTACTGTGATCCCAAGTATTAAACTCCCTCCACCTTTGCCAACTCTACTCCTTGCATCCTCACCATTCCACTGACCTCCTCTCATTTACACGTGTTCTTGTCTTGTTCCTACTGACCCTCATTCCTCTCCTTTCCAGAGCAGATCTTACCTCTCCCAAAGGGCTCCTCAACCTGCTCCTACTCCACTACATATCACAATGTCATCAGCAAACATCATAGTCCAAGGGGACTCCTGTCTAACCTAATCTGTCAACCTGTCCATCACCATTGTAAATAAGAAAGGACTCATAGCAGATCCCTGATGTAAATCCCTTCCACTTTGAATGCATCTGTCACTGCTACTGCAAACCTCACCACTGTCACACTTCCCTCATATATCCTATACAACTCTTATGTTCTTCTCTGTATATCCTATACAACTCTTATGCTTCTCTGCAACTCCTGACTTCCTCATACAATACCACAGCACCTCTGAGACACCCTGTCATATGCTTTTTCCAGGTCCTCAAAGACGAATGTAACTCCTTCTGGCCTTCTCATACTTCTCCATCAACATTCTCAGTGCAACCATTGCATCTATGGTGCTCTTTCTTGGCATGAAACCATACTGCTGCTCACTAATCATCACCTCACTTCTTAACCTAGCTTCCACTACTCTTTCCCGTAACTTCATGCTGTGGCTCATCAATTTTATCCCTCTGTAGTTACTACAGTTCTGCACATTCCCTTATTCTTCAATATTGGCACCAGTACACTTCTTCAGATGTCCCTCAAGCACCCTTTTGCTGTCACCCTTATTACATCAGCTGTAGTTGACCAATTGTCTGGTAACTCTTCACTTCCACCCAGTGCCTGTCTCACCTCCTCCCTAAACTCAACCTTGCAGTCTTCCTTTTCAACCTCCACCATGTGATTCTTGGCTCTGCCCTCACTCTCTTCCTCTTCTTGATCTCCAATGTCATCCTACAGCCCACCATCCATGTTGCCTAACTACAATTTCCCTGCCACCACTTGGCAGTCTTCAATCTTTCAGATTGACTCTTCTGCATAGTATGTACCATATACTGTATTCAATCTGTTAAATGTTAACTTGTTGGGGAAAGTTTGAACAGATGTAGGACAGTTTTAAAAGGGATACACTAGACTAAGCTTTAAGTTTGGAGACAGTCAAGGAACAGTGGAACAAATTTAAAAATATTTTATATGTAATGCAGGACAGGTATATCTCAAAATTTGGAATTAGTAGGAATATTTTAAAACTCTGTAGTGAGTTAATAAGGAATTGAAAAGAAGCTGCAAAAAAACAAAGAGCTGTATAAGACGGGTAACACTGATGCAAATCATAGATACTGTAGATAGATGATAGAGTGTATCCGAAGTATTCACAGCGCATCACTTTTCCACATTTTGTTATGTTACAGCCTTATTCCAAAATGGATTGAATTATTTTTCCTCAGAATTCACACCAACCCCCAATACAACATGAAAAAAGTTTACTTAAGATTTTTGCAAATTTATTAAAAAAAAAAAAATTGAAAACATGAAACATAAGTATTCACAGCCTTTGCCATGAGCTCAAATTGAGCTCAGGTGTAGTGTTTCCTGATCATCCTTAAAGGTGTTTCTGCAGCAATTGAGTCCACCTGTGTAAATTCAGTTGATTGGACAGTTTGGAAAGGCACACATGTCATATAAGGTTACCACAGTTGACAGTTCATGTCAGAGCACAAACCAAGCATGAAGTCAAGGAATTGTCTGTAGACCTCTGAGACAGGATTGTCTCGAGGCCAATCGGGGGAAGGTTACAAAAAAATATCTGCTGCTTTGAAGTCCCAAGGGAGCACACGGGCCTCCATCATCTTAAGTGAAGAAGTTGAAACCAGGACTCTATAGAGCTGGCTGCCATCTAAACTGGCGGCCCGGGGGAAAGGGGCCCCAGTCAGGGGAGGTGACCAAGAACCCGATGGTTACTCTTTCAGAGCTCCAGAGGTCCTCTGTGGAGAGGGAACCTTCCAGAAGGACAACCATTCTGCAGCAATCCACCAATCAGGCCTGTACTGGTAGATGGGACGAAAAGCCACTCCTTAGTAAAAGGCACGTGGCAGCCACCCGAGTTTGCCAAAGGCCCCTTGAAGGTCCCCAGACCATGAGACACAAAATTCTCGGGTCTGATGAGACAAAGATTTAACTCTTTGGTGTGAATGCCAGGCGTCCGTTGGGGAAACCAGGCACCACCATCACCAGGCCAATACCATCCCTACAGTGAAGCATGATGGCAGCATCATGCTGTGGGGATGTTTTTCAGCGGCAGGAACTGGGGACTAGTCGAAAAGGAAAAGATGACTGCAGCAATGTACAGAGACATCCTGGATGAAAACCTGCCTAGAGTGTTCTTGACCTCAGACTGGGCAACGGTTCATCTTTCAGCGGGACAACGACCCTAAGCACACATCCAAGATATCAAAGGGTGCTTGGACAACCTGTGAATGTCCGAGTGGCCAGCTAGAGCCCAGATTGAACATCTCTGGAGATCTTAAAATGGCTGTGCACCACGCTTCCCACCCAACCTGATGGAGCTTGAGAGGTGCCAAAAGAGGAATGGGCGAAACTGGCCAAGGATAGGTATGCAGCTTTGGCATCATATTCAAAAGACTTGAGGCTGTAATTGTTTCCCAAAAGGTGCATCGACAAAGTATTGAGCAGAGGCTGTGAATACTTACGTACATGTATTTCTCAGTTTTTATTTTTAAAATTTGCAAAACCTCAAGTAAACTTTTCACGTTTATTATGGGGTGTTGTGTGTAGAATTTGAGGAAAAATGAATTAATCCATTTTGGAATAAAGGCTAACATAAAAATTTGGAAAAAGTGATGGCTATGAATACTTTCTGGATGCACTGTAGATAGACAAATAGATAGATACATTATAACCCCAAGGAAATTCATTTACTCAGCAGACATACTGAAAAAAGAACAATGTTAAATTAAAGTGAAAACAATGAAGGTATAACAGACAGACAATAATTTGTATAATATTAACGTTCCCCTGGGGGGGATTGAAGAGTCGAAGTGTGGGGAGGACGATCTCCTCAGTCTGTCAATGGGGGAGGATTTGGCAGCAGTCTGTCGCTGAAGCTGCTCCTTTGTCTGGAGATGATCCTGTTCAGTGAATGCAGTTTATTTTCCATTATTGACAGAGCTTGCTCAGTGCCCGCCTGCCACGGATGTAAAACCCTTCCAGCTCTGTGCCTACAATAGACCCTGCCTTCCTCACAGTTTGTCCAGGCGTGAGGCATCCCTTTTTTTATGCTGCCTCCCAGCACACCGCTGGAAGAGGGGCCTGCAACTGTCTGATAGAACATCTGCAGCATCTAATGCAGATGTTGAAAGACTCCAGCCTTCTAAAGAAGTATAGTCATCTGTCCTTTCTTCACAGAACATCGGGTATTGGATTAGCCCAATTTATCATCCAGCTACACTCCCAAAAGATTTATAGTCTCACCCTCTGCACACAGTCACCTTAATGATCACAGGGTGATGAGGGGCCTGGGCTTCCAAAATCCACAACCATCTCCTTGGTTTTGCTGGTGTTCACTTGTAGGTGGTTTGAGTCCACCATTTAACAAAGTCTTTGATTAGTTTCCTTCTCCTCCTTCTGCCCTCCTGATGCAGCCCCGATAGCAGTGTCTGTTGTCTGCAAACTTTACATGCAGGATTTCGGGAGTTGATTGGAAGTTGATTTATTTGTCCCCAGGAGGAAATGTGGTTTTCACAGAAGCTCTTTAAATAAATTTACAGAAATAGATAAAAGTAAAAAATAAATATACACACACACCTTTGGTCTGAAACATCCTGGGAAAGCCTTGTCACACCGTGTTTAGGGGACAACTAAAGGGCCTGAATAAATTAGTTCCACGGGCCAGGGGTGGAAAGTCGCTTTAATTCTCTCCTTAATTCCTGCAGACCATTCTGGAAATCCACCCTGTTTTGGGGTAGCCAATGATGTCACTTTTGGGTTCCCGGGCCTGATGACATCACTTCCTCCCATGAGGGTTTAAAGCAGATACTCAGTTCTGTTTTGGACTCAGTTATGAACATGTTCTTTGTCTTTGACAGAGTTTGCAGCTGGAAATATTATATGGGTGGCTGCCCCAAACCTTCCCAATGCCTCTTGGCTATTTTTGTGACAGTGGCATAAGCAGGATGGAAGAATCCCAGAAGAATACGAGATCGGATATGACTTATAAACAGGTGGGAGACACCAAAGGGGGGAGTTTTGGTGGGAGTTAAACCGAATTCTGGAAAGAACCGCAGACTCTGTTTCCTTGTTTAGTTCCGGCCACATAAAATTCATAGGGAGGGGTGTAGGACACATGACAGTTTAAATCAAAATTGTGAACCTTTAGAATTTCTATATTTCGAATAAAAAGACCTAAACTATCAGATTTTCACTCATGTCCAAAGTAGATAGAGAAAGCAGTTAAACAAATGAGACAAAATTTATATTGCATTTTTTATTGAGGAAAATGATCAAATATTACATATTTTGGGGTGGAAAAGTATTGAGCCATTGCTTTGTGATCTGGTGTACCTCTCCTTTGCAGCAATAACTGCAACTAACGTTCGTAACTTTTGATCATTCCTGAACAAGGGAGGAATTTTTAGCCCCTTCCCCCATACAGAACTGCTTTAACTCTGGGATGGGGGGAGTTTCTCACATAACTGCCTCGCTTCAGGTCCTTCCACAACATTTTGATTGGGTTAAGGTCAGGGCTTTGCTTGGGCCCTTCCAAAAAATTAACTTTACTTCTTTTAACCATTTTTTTGGTAGAACGACTGTGTGCTTAGGGTGTTGTCTTGCTGCATGACCCACCCTTTTCTTGAAATTTAGTTCATAGGCAGATGTCCCCATTTTTCCTTTAGAATTCTCTGATATATTCAGAATTCAGTGTTACATCAATGAAGGAAGTCTTTCCCCAGATTCATCAAAAGGCCCAAACCATGATACTATCCACCCGTTTCACAGATGGAATGCAGTGTTTTCCTTTCTCCAAAATAAAACTTTCATTTAAACCAAAAGGGTTTTATTTTTCTCATCCCTCCACAAAATATTCTTCTAATATCCTTCTGGTTTGTCCCCATGATCTTTAGCAAACTGCAGATGAGCAGCAATTGTTTTTTTTGGAGAGCGTCTTTCCTTGCAGCCCTGCCATGCACCATTGTTGTTCAGTGTCTCCTGATGGTACATTGATCATGAACATTAGCATATTTAGAGAGGCCTTCACTTGCTTAGAAGTTACCCTGGGTCAATTGGGAAATCGCCACTAGTCATGGCTTGTCTTGGAGGATCTTTTTTTGTACCACCTGGGAGGGTAACAATGGTCTTGAATTTCCTCCCCTTTGTACACAATCTATCTGACTGAATTGGTGGAGTCACACTATTTAGGAAAGGTTTTGTAACCTTTCCAACCTGATGAGCATCAGCAACTCTTTTCCGAGGTCCTCGAAAACTCCTTTTTCATGCCAAAATACACTTCCACAAACATGTGTTGTAAGAGCAGACTTAAAAGATCTCTGTTCTTTAAATAACACAGGGTGCCCACTCACCTGATTGTCATCCCACCCAACTGAAAACACCTGACTTAATTTCACCTTCAAACTAACTCTAATCCTAGAAGTTCACATACTTTTCCACCACAAAAATTAATACTTCAACCCGCATAATCAGGCGGTTTTAATAATTTTTGCATGGGAGAAAATTAACATTTGAAAATCAGTAATGTAATAAATCAGCAAAAAAGCAACATTGTAACAATGTATGAACAACAACACAATCGCCGTGCGGCGCTCGGGTGCGGAGGTTGGAACGGGAGAAGAGGAAAAAGGCGTACTTGCTCCCCCCCGTCATGCCAGTCTGTTGATTTCTCATCCAGTATGCACTGCTTGCTCATGTTCCCCCCTCCAACTCGTCCACCAGTCGTTGTGCCTTTGTACAGTCCAGATGCACCTGTGACTCACGGATTTTTCATTGTCCGCGCTTTTGGCTGCCTTTTTTATATATAATCCACCAAGACACCCGACCACGGGGCAGCAGGTGGGAGGGGTTAAAAGTGCAGGAGCATCTAAAAGGAGTTTCTTGCGGATCGGTGCTGTATGTAGCATGTAAAAAAGTTTTGCGATGGTCCCCATGATGGTTGAAACCCAAAACTTCGGTTTTGGGGCTCTCCTTCATTTGTACCCGACTGTAAGGATGAAGCGATGCAACTCTGGAAGGGCAACAACAATCAGCGTTTCATGCATACAATCACATTGCGAAAAATTGTTTTACATCTGCCGCGATCTACATCTGTGCAAACATCCTCTTTTAGATAGTCCTTGCGTCCCCCTCTTTCTTGAAGCATACACACCGCCTGGTCATGTGGTGCCTCTGTGTGAACCGGTCAGACATAGAAGGTCAGCTGCTGAGAGGCGTCTTGACTGTTGCGGGCCCTGCATTGGTGAAGCAGGTGAATGGTAAGGGGAAACAGAGGCACAGGGTTTTTTGGGTTTTAAAAAACTGCCTCCTTTTGGGGTTTAAACCAATGCTGAGCAAAACACAAAAAAATCTGCGGCTCGGGGGGGTGGAGCGGGAGGGGGAAGGGAAAGGGCGTCCCTCCGCTCCCCCCCATGCAGTCGGGGCTGACGTTCGAGCTGCCTGCTCAGTCTCACCAATCGTCTCCAGTGTGCTCTTTGCACAGTCAGATGCACCTGTGACTCACGTAGACTTTCATTGCTCGCAATGCCGGTTTGGCCCCATATATAAAAAGTACGCTCCGACCACGGGGGTAGCGAGTGGGAGGGCGTGTACAAAGTGCAGGGGTTAAGGGGAGCATGTTTTGCGGGGAGTGCGATCTTATGTGAAAAAAAATTTTGCTATGGTTGCAGCGGTGGGTGCATAATAAAGCTCGTTTTAAAGACTGCTCACTTCATTGTGTTTTAACCTCAGTTGTAAAGGAATGTTTAAGGATCCATGGGATACCCCTCGTAAACAGTTTTATCGCTGCATAAGCGATTCACCTCCGAAAACATGCCTCTTGAGCAGTCAGCGTGAGTCGGGGCTGCATTGACCTCCCGACAGGCCAAAATTGGCGGCGTTTTCTGTGTTGCATCCGAGTTGGTGGGTGACTCGTGAGTTGTGTCATCCCAATTGGTCGGGTTGGTGAGCGTGGCTCCTTCTTCGTCCCTAGGTGTCTCACTTTCCCCCAAATGAACCGCCCCTTCGGCGTGCTTTCCATAGTTGTCTTGCCTTAGTGAATTATATATATAGTGATCATTTTCCTCAATAAATAAATGACCAACATAATATTTTTGTCTCTTTGTTTAACTGGTTTCTCTTTACTCTTTTCTTGAATGAAAATCTGATGTTTTAGGGCAATTACAGAAATATAGAAAATTTTAAAGGGTTCAACTTTCAAAAACACAACTGTACTGGGCTGGTCTCTGTGGAAGTGACAGGGACTTATTATGCCGTCTTGGGCGAGAGGGTTGTTCCTCCCAGGGTTAAGCGCCAGCAAAGGGTGGAATTCCCAGACCAGCAGGTGAGGTTTTGCAAAGGGCCTGGGAGCGTAGAAGAGATATCCCCGAGCAGGTGGATGTCTTTGAAAAGTGGTGGATGGTTAATCCTCTGAATACCTTTCCTAGTAAAGAAGGTGGCCTGCTTTTTTAACAAAATGCGGAGCATCTGCCCGCCAGTCTGGGAGGATTCGTTATATGGATGAGCTCATCAGGCTTGTAGAAACTGCCAGGACACCCTTTCAGTTTTGGGGCAGAGCGGTCCTTTCGATGCTATGGAAGTCACTCCCCCAAAAACCCCC
>NW_024378609.1:0-17500 GCF_016835505.1 Polypterus senegalus
GGAGCCGGGCCAGAATGCCCCAGAAAATGGGAAAGAACCCCGGTGGGGAAAGCCCGGTTTTTCCCTAAAAAAAGGGGAGCCTGTGAGTTTGCGGGTGGATGGCATCCTCTGGGGCAGAGGAAGCCCCAAAGTCAAAAAAGGGGAACCCCGTATGTACCCGGGGGTGGATCACAATGGAGCGGGTCCCAAGGTTTGGAAACCGGGGTGCGGGGTCAAAGTTTTGGGCCCCGTCAGAAATAAAAAAAAATGGCGTAACCGACTCCCCGTGTCTATTTTATTTTTATAGGACCAGAACCTGGGAGACAAGTTATGCCGCTTCAGCTAAGTGTACACTCCGGGAAGGGCCCGCTACGAAGGGACTGTTCTTGCTGGCGGTGGGGCAGTGTCACAGATGGCTGGAGTTCTACCCGGCCTGGGCGCCTAGAAGGCCCGGGAAAGGGCCCAGTAAAGTTTCCCGGGTCAGGGATCAACCACCCTGGAGCAGGAGAGGACCATGGGAGAGGAGGAAAACTTTTCCTACTTTTTGGATCCGTGGCCCCCGCCAGGGCATTTTAAAACCTCCGAGAACCTGGGAGAATTTACTTCCGCCACACTTGGCAAGATGGCGGAGGAACCTGCCAGGGCGCCCAGTGCTTGGGAGCAAGGGCATCACTTCCGCCACCCAGGAAGCTGCCAGGTTCGCATCAGACACCACACATCCGGGCGGGAATAAAAGGCGCCGCCTCCCAGCAATCGCAGAGCTAGTCGGGGTGGGAGCAGGACAAGCTCCCAGGAGGAGATTGGCGGCTAAGATTGAGTTCATTGTCGGTGATTTTGCTGTGTGTTTTGTGTCGTTTTGGGACTGGGTTTTTTTGTGGATGAAAAAACGTGTGGCTTTAAAAAGATGTGGTCTCCGACTGGTGGTGCCCGGGCAAGTCTCACAGTATTTTACCTGTTGTGAGGGTAGATGGTGCTATACCACACTAACCTGAGACAGGCGTAGGAGGCACATAATAAACACAAAGTTTATTTTCTTTTCTTTACCTGTGTGCAATGCCTTCCCCATTTCCACAGGCACAACACAGTCCCAATAAACAGAACACTGTACAATGCTTTCCTTATCTATTTTCTTTCTCCTTTTCTTTCTCCCTCCTCCTCAACAAGCTTTGTCTCCTCTTCCTGACTTTGGTTCACGTAGTGGCTGCTTCTTTTATAAGGTCCCCAGAAGTGCTCCAGGTGCTCATAGCCCCTGGCAGCACTTCTGGTTGTAGGGGGAAAAGCTGTTCTCCAAGGCTTAGCAGGAGCTGCAGCTCCCTGGCAGTGCCCTGGATCCCAACAGGGCTGTGTCCAATCATCTCCCATGAAGCCCTGTGGGAGTCCGAGAGGCCCGCTGCAACCTGGGGCCACCATCTAGCATTCCAGGAGGTATTATTCTGCCCATGCTTGCTCACCTGGGCCTCTCAGTGAAGGGTATGGGCTGGATAAGGACCCCGGGCCCGCGTGATACTGTATATGTTTGTGTATGTATATATATATATATATATAATATATATATATATATATATATATATATATATATATATTATTATCAAAAAGACAAAAGAAACAGAAAAGGTTTGGGAGTGGCCACCCTGTATACTTAAAGCGATAAATGATAAAAAAATAAAGAGGCCTCAGTCAATCAATCAATCAATCAATCAACATTTATTTATAAGCACATATTCATACAAAAATGTAGCTCAAGCTTTACAAAATGAATAGAAATAGAAGACACAAAAAAAGATAAACATAAGTCAACATTAATTAACATAGAATAAGAGTAAGGTCCATGGCAGGGTGGACAGAAAAAAAAAAAAACTCCAAAGGCTGGAAAAAAAAAAAATCTGTGGGGTTCCAGGACCAAGAGCCCGCCCAGTCCCCCTTGGGCAATCTCCCTAATATAAGTCAAACAGTCCTCTTTGTTTTAGGGTTTTTCATGGAAGGACCTGATGATGATGGTCACGTAGACTTTGGCTTTCAGTCCATCAATGTTGGTCATCATGATGCTTTGAGTAGGTGGTGGGGGCCCGGGGCCCCAACCTGAAAAAAACGGAAAAAGAACAGAAGAGAAGTAGGGGTCAGTATGGATTTTGGAGCCACTGAATAATTATAAAATTGAACATACAGAGTATCAGTCTAAGTTAAAGTGAAGTTATAAAAGGCCATGTTAAAGTAATGTTTTCAGCAGTGTTTTAAAGTGCTCTACGTATTTGCCTAAGGGGAATTCCTATTGGCAGGCTATTCCAGATTTTGGGTGCATAACAGCGAAGGCACTCACCACTTCTTTAAGTTTAGCTTTTGGAATTTAGGAGACACTCATTTGAAGATCTAAGTTTGATTTGAATATAACGTGTCAGGCATTCATATAAGATGGGCCGAGATTATTTAAGGCTTTATAAACCATAAGCAGTATTTTAAAGTCAATCCTGATGACCGGCAACCAGTGTAGTGACATCAAAACTGGAGAAATGTTTCATTTTTTTTCCCCCAGTTAGGTTCTAGAGCTGCATTCTGCACTCGTTGCAAATGATTTCTTCTTTTTGGGTAGCCTGAGAGGAGTCTTACAGTAATCTAGTCTACTGAAAACAAAAGCGTGAATTAATTTCTCTGTATCTTTCAATATAAGAGGTCTAACTTAGCTATGTTTCTTAGTAAAAAAATGCTGTCCTAGCGGTCTATGAATATCGTTTAAAATTCAGATTACAGTCAGCGTTACTAAATTTTTACTTCTTAACTTTTAATCCAGTGCATCAAGTTTATTTCTGATAACCTCCTGAATCCTTATTGCCAATTACTAAAATTTCAGTTTTCTCTTTATTTAGTTTGAGAAAACTATTCACCCATTCGAAATACCAGTAAGACATTGTGTTAGTGTATCAAAGAGTCAGAGTCATCAGGTGCTATAGATAAGTACAGCTGTGTTCACGTTGTAACCTGAGGTAATCGCCTACGGGGGCTTTAGATTGGGGAATCGGACCCAGGATAGAGCCTTGTGGAAACACCATATCATTATCATGTGTCTTTGGATTTGATTACCACAACCCCAAAAGATTTTCTCCCTCCAGGTGGATTAAAACAATTTAAGACTGTGCCAGAGGGCCCACCATTGACAAAAAGGCGATTTCTAAGAATATTATGACAATGTGTCAAATGCAGCACTCAGATCAAGAGGATGAGAACAGATATGGCCTCTGTCTGCATTTACCTAAGTCATTTACTACTTTAACGAGTGCGTTTCTGTATTTGTGATTTGTTCTGAAGCCTGACTGAAATGTATCAAGAATAGCATGTTTACTTAGGTGGTCATTTCTGCATAATGACTGCCTTCTCTGAATTTTACTTGAGAAGGGTGGGTTAGAAATGGGTCTAAAATTTTCAAAGGCAGATTGGTCAAGATTATTTTTTCTTGAGCAGGGGTTTAACTTACAGCAGTCTTAAGACAGGGCTGGAAGACCCCAGTATCTTGCAATTAACTATATCCAGAATATTGTCAACTAACCGGAATACCAGCGCGCAGTGGAAGTAGTGTTTAAGAAATTATGAAAAGAAAAGCAAACATTTTTAAAAATAACTAAGATGATTGTTAATACAATTGTTTTGTCATTGATATAGTTTGTTGTCATATCTATCTTTTTTTTATATTATATATATATATATATATATATATATATATATATATATATATATATATATATATATATAGCAAAATACCATTGATTGAGAAGTAAAATGAAAAGGAAACATTTTAATAAATAACATGATTGACAAGTAATTGTTTTGTCATTTCATGAGTGTTGCTGCATATATATATATATATATATACACACACACAGACACATATATAAACATATATAAATATATATATATACACATCTATACACAAAAATATATACAGTTATATATATATATATATATATATATATATACATATACACACATACATATATATATCATATAACACTTCTTATATAAACACAATAATACATACTGTATATACAACATATACATATCTACATATGTACTATATCCAACATATATATAAAATCTACATATATATATTAAAATATTAATTTGGGACTCGATAAAAAAATTAATCCAATTAAATTAAGGTGTAAATTTAACTTGATTAATTTAATCTTTTTAAATTTATTCCCTGAAATGTTTTTTTTTTTTTTTTTAATTAAAACGGTTTTTGTGGGCGACAGAATCAAATAATAGACATGGACATGAATATTGTAAACTGAAGCTGTTTTAATTTCTGAAAAAAAATTTTAAACCATTTGAATTCAAAGAAACAAAAATATCATCCCTGGTTAAAATTGGCAGACTTAAAAATAAAGTGGTAGTTTAGTATTTAAGTATTTCAGAATAGTATTGTCTTAAAATAATACAAAATTTCAAACTAAAGTGCAGTTTCTTCTTAAAAAATAAGTCAGAAACATAAAAGGTAATTTGCAGCTTACTTTTAAACTCCTGAGTAACATTAGCCAAAATTATTTTGTACATTAAGGCAAAACATTGTGATCATTGAACTTTTTATAATTAGATGTAATTAGAATTCTCGGTCAGGAAGGGTAGATCCCAGTAAAAGCCAAAAGTCTGCTTTCTGTAATGCATCTAATTTTGCTTTTTCAGTGGCACAAACCCATGCTTTTATCAAGGGCTCGGGTAGTCGAAATGATCAGTGTAGGAGCCGCTTTATTCCGACTCTAACATTTTGTAGCTTTTGATGTGGCATCAGTGTAATGGATTACCGGGAAATCATGTATTGACAAAAATTTCCCCTTTTTGTTGGGAATTGAAATGTGATTAAATGGTATTTTTAACGCTATGGAATACATGCATCAAGATTCTCAGCTGTGCTTGTGCTAAAAAGGGAAAATTTTAAAAATAACGTAACATGTTCTCCGTTAACAAAATTTTTTTTCATCGTCCCAAACCAAAAAGGAGATCGGGGGTTTAAATAAATCAGGTAGCCTTACATAAGTTGCCTCAGAATCGAACCTCAGATGCGGTGGGCGAAGACTCTACAATTATAAAAGCGTGTTTTTTCTATCTAAAGTTTTATTGTAGATCAGGGTATATAAAACATTTATATATACATATATACCGTGACCGTGGAAGTAGAAGTTATGAAAAGGGGAACATTTTAAAAAAAACTAACATGATTGTCAATATACAGTAATTGTTTTGTGAGTGTTTTAAATGTTGCTGTCATCAAGGATTTGATTATCATTATTTCTTTCAATCAGGCTCGTTTGTAGGATCGTTCAGTTTACTTCCGTGTTTGTCAATCGTTGAAAGATAAAGGGGGTTTTATTCATGATTAGTTCTTACTGCATCAATAAACAGCTCGTCTTTCTTTTTATCTGTGATGTGAAAACTGCATGCACGGGTTTTTTTTAAATGTCTTCCTTTAGCAGGAATTACTTTTTCCACCGGTGCTTTGTTTCCGTGCTGCACTATGAATATGCTTATGCATATTTGCTTTATAATGTTTTCTGCCTTCTCAATTGTGAAATGGCGTTTTGTGCCAGTTGGAGTTCCCCTTTCCCGTTTTCCCCATGCTCATTGGAGGCGTAATGTCACCAAACTCCCCCCATCTCAACTCAAGACCCCCATTATTATATGGGAAAAATAGCTTCCAGTTTTTTGACCCTTATGCGAAATTTGAATGAAACCTGCCAACTTTTGTGGGGAAGTTAAGGAATAAGCCTGCCAAATTTCAGCCTTCTACCTACCGGGAAGTTGGAGATGTATGAGTCAGTCAGTGAGTGGGTGGGGTGGGGTCAGTGAGTGGTGGTGGGGGCTTGCCTTTTATTAGTATGATTACCGCCTGATATTTCTTTGAAAAACCTGGTTGGTATTGGACGATCAGGTGGAGGTTTGTTGAAGATTATTCTATGTAATTCAGGTAAATCTATCCTGGTGAAGCATTTAATTTTTTTATACGATTCGGGCTTTGGAGGTTCTGCAGGTTGGGGAGATATACTATTTTCTCTAATATCATTAATTTGAGTAAAAAATATAGCAATGTTCTCACAGGTTTCACTGAAGTATTCGGGGGGCATTCCTTTGTTACCTGGTTAAAGACGATCAATTTTGTAAATAAGACTCTGGGATTACTAGCATTGTTATTTATAATATTAGAAATATAGCGCCTCTCAAAGGCGGACTGTGTATTATTCTATTTTTAGCCTTCAATATCTCATAATGGATAGTTAGTTTAGTTTTCCTCCATTTCAGCTCAGCTCTCTGACATATTTTTTTTAAATCAGACACTCTTTGGTCTTCCATGGAATAACAGTACTAAAAGGATTTTTTAACTGTCTTTTCAGGTGCAACTATGTAAACAGCAGTTCTTACTTTAGAATTAAAGTTTTCCACTTTACTATTTACATTATCCTCGGTTTATAGTTGGATTATAAACGGACTGATTGCTTAGAATAGTTGTAAGCTTTAAAGCTGCTGATGAGTAAAAGAAGCTTTTTAACAAAATGCTTCTCATGAGCTTTTTCTATCTTTATTTCTATTTAAATAGTAGAAGGAAATGGTCTGATGACCGATATCATGACCTGCTTTTATCCTTTAAGTCCTTTAGTAATCACTAAGTCTAGTTATGACCTGCTTTGTGTAGGCTGTTTTCGAGGCCTCAAATCAAAAGGTTTTTGGTTCATAAATTCCTTTACCTTTTGGTCACACTGATTTCGACATGAAAGTTAAAGCCGACTATTAAGAGTGTGTCATAGTTTGTAACTAAAATTGACATTAAGTCAGAGAATTCCTCAAAAGGAGCGTTATATTTGGGGGGTCTATACCGGATAATGAGGAACGTGAGATCTCCAGAATAACGCGAGTACTCAAAGGACTTAAATTTCCCAAAAATAACATCTTTTTGATTTTAATCGGCTCGAGTAAATGTTTGCCAATCTGCCCCCCTTTTTTCCCCTTGCGGTTCGGCCGAGTAAAACTGAATCCGGCGCCAGATTGATTAAAACTGCCCCCCCATTGGAATTAAGCATGCTTCATTTAAGGGTAATAAAATCAATCTTTTATCCTAATGATTGTTTATAAAAATGTCTTGTTATTACCTAACATTTAATAAGTGCCAATTTAATGTTTCTGAAGGGCAGAGCTAATTTTATCGTGTTATTAGTAATCGGACAAAATTAAGTTATTTTTGTTAACGCCTGTTATTTTTATGTAATCTACAATCTTTTATAGTCTTAATGCAGTGTTGATCTGAAATAGTAATTTCAATTAAATTATTGGTGTTTTCGCACTGCCTAGATTTTTACGTGCATTAAAAATTTGTTAAGATTATTAATGATAAAAATTTAGCGGAAGACTCTTTAAGCCATTATGTCCTATCAAAACGTAGCATTACGTGGGGTTACAGTAAGTAGACAGTCAAGATAGGACGAATTACCTTAGCGATGTTTTTGGGAGGACCCGGTAAATCTTAAACAGTCCATCCCGCTTGAAGGCCACGGCCTTTCCCAAAAAGATCAGTTGTCTATCGGAGTCTTGATTCTACTCGAACCTCTCAGCCGATTTAAACCCACAGGCGCTTTATTCATGCATCGTCTGGCGAGGAGTGACGAGATGGGAAAATTTTTGGATGGGTCCTCTCCTCGTGTCTTCAACCCAGTGCCGCAAGTCGCCTTGAGACCTCGGGTCTCTGCCTTGTCGTTTTAAAGGGGTTGATGTGATGCAATTTCCCTCTTGGCTCTGGTAGGGTTGGCCCGCCATCCTTGAACTGGCACGGGGAAACAAGAAACAAAGGTTTTGATTAGGCCGTGATTTCAGGTTCGTCAATCGGAACCCACGTTATCACCGGGTTAAGGCAGACTGGGGCGGGAGGGTCAAAGGGTTCTGGATTTGAATGCTTCCTGTCCCGCTGGAGGGTTCTAGCCAAACCCCGCCTGCAAACTAGAAACCCATGGGGTCTTCATCGCGTTGTCGTTTTTCCCCTCGGGTTGGGGGGGGGTTTTTGCCCTTGGTTTCCCTAGGGGGGTTGATTTGGGGATTTGGGTGGGGGGTTTTTGGGCCAGTCTTCAAATTTTTGGGTATTCGTCTGGACGGGTTTCTGAAACTTTTTTGGTGCCGGGTTCCCCAAACGCACCTTTGATTCATCAGGGCCATTGTCCTACTTCGCTTCCCCCGTCACCTAGGAAAAAAAGAAAATTAGTTGTCCTATCTTCCCTTCCCCTTTTAGGGGGCTAAAATTTACACTATAAAAGGGGGGGGAATGTGCTTACACACAAAAAATAGTCATAAAAAAATGTTGCTACTTCCCCCTTCTTGCTCCTTCCCAGTATGAAAAAAAAACCTGCTTGCTCTCCTCCCAAATTAACCCCTTTAAAAATTTAAATAAATAAATAAATTGTTAAAGGGCAGCCTTCTTAAAAGAAAAAAAAAAACTGAGAGGAAAAAAAAGTTTTTGAATCAAGTGGAGGCAAGGAAAACTTTCTTTGTTGGTTTTTAAAAAGTGGTATAAAAAACAAAAGGGGGTTGGAAAATGACTGGTTTTCGAGCTCAAAAACTCAAGTTCACAAAATGCACAGTGTCAAAAAAAAAGGGTTGGCCTTTGCTTAAAAGATGTAGCCCCCGTCGGTGTCATTAAAAACCTTAGGGTATAGAAAAAAAGGCACACAGTGGGAAAAAGCATAAATGCTTTGTACCATTTAACCCGTTAGTTTTTGTCATTAAAGGAACATCATAACGTCATCTTAAAATGTTTGATATACAGTTTCTTCCATCGTAACTAAAGTAGCACATTAAATACTTTGTTTTATATTGTCAATCACCACGTGTTTCGGACTTTTCTTCTCCAACAGGACACGAACCCATTACATTCCAATATTAATCTCTGAATAATTAAAATACTGAGATGTATATGTGATACATTTCATGATGATAGAGTTAAAACATGTTAATAACATGGGACCATATGGGCAGTGATTGTTCATGTCTCATGCAAGATGCTTGCTGTGCCATGTCGACCTTCAATAAAAATTTATTGCAGCAATGTCTCTTTCAGGCGTACTAACCCCCCAAATTTCCCGTCCTTACTTTCTTTCTCCCAAAAACCCAATTGCCACCAAAAAAGCTCAGTAGTTAAGCCACTTAGAAGCCGATTCTTCAAAACTTTTAAGGAATGTTGAAATATCTTCATAGTACATTTAAATTATTCTATCTATCCTTTCATGTCGCACGAAGAATAGTGCGAGGAGGACAATCCGTGAAAGGGCCAGCTACTTTTGGTGCTAAGCGCCGTTTCATATTTATATTAAAATATAGTTATTTTAAATGAAATTAAAGTTTTTTCTGTATAATAAACATATTTTGCTGCATTTCATCTTAAAAATATTTGTCATATGTAAATACATGCTTTGTAAAGTGGGGGGTTGTGCAATATTATATCTTATCCAAATTTAATGTGAGGGAAATTTTGCTTATAAGTACTAAGCATTTACAAGGACATTTGATGGAATGATTGAGGGGCATTTATAGTTCTTGGGATGAAACTGTTTCTGAACCGGGTCAAGTGGAAAGGCTCTGAAGTGTTTACTGTATGGGGATCAGTTCAATAGACAGCAGGGTGAGGTAGTTTGGGGTAGATTCTGTATACCATATTTCTTCTGATCAGCTGCTGTACAGTGTGATTTACTCACTACAGTAATATAAATACTCCTCAATGGTTCAGTGAGGTAATATGGAAAAGATGATCCGCTGTAACCCCTAATGGAAGTAGCTGAAAGAAGAAGAAAGGGGCAGTGGGGTAACAAGCAAAACAGCTATTGTATTAGAATAGTTTGACCATTCTGTGGCATTACATTGTTGCAGGTTAATTACAATCAATGCAACTAATAAACAATATGCAGTTAATTTCAATATATTTATAAAGCCGCGTCAGGGATGAGGATCTAAAAAAGGAAGGATAACCACACAGGAACAGTAGCACTGCTTTGACACTGGATGCCACCAGTCTGCAAAACTGAGCTCAGAACTTGCGTACGACAGGGTATGAGCTACCGAGAAATGTTTTGTGGCTGTAATCCAAATGGAAGGACATGATACTACCGGCCACTAGGGGGATCAAACATAGTCTTCACCTTGGCAGGGGTCTGTTAAAGGAACCTGCCACTACCCTTTTGTCATTCAAGTGTGGTCAAAACTCTACTTTGCGAGCTGCTCAAGAGGTTCTCCACTGCAACATCAGGGCGAATCGGGAAGCCAAACTGTGAAACCAATTGCTCCTCAAACATGCAAACCACCTTCCATTAGCTAGGAACCAAGACAATGGTACTGGACCCGAGACTATGACTCTCCCTTTTTTACACTGAAGTCCATCATACTTGATTCGAGTTCTGCCTCTGCTGTTTGCCTTGAAATCAATGTGGCCATTCTTTGATGGTCTCCTGGGTTCTATCGAGTCATTGTGACCAGAGAGGTCTGTCCAGGTTTCTCACTCACCACTTCTGGGACTGACAGGATAACAGATTAGCTCCTGTCATTGTTTGGTTCAAAATTTGGGGCCGAGTTAAAGGGGTTTTTTCAATGGGTGAAAGGGCTGTCTGGAGGATGGAATGGGTCCCTGTCATTCCACGATTTCAGCTGTTATGTGCTATACCTGTTATTTTCAACTAGGCTACTTCCAAATAATCAATGAACCCCTTTCTCTCCTTAAGCTTTGGTCCTGCCAATGTGCCAATAATTTAAAGTGGGAGGTGAGACGACTATGACTCAATCTCCTGGGCAGAACTACTGTAAGGATGTGCCTCAGTCATAAAGCTAGCCTGTGCTTGTACCTTTTTCCCTGTATTCTTTAAGAATGGGTCAGATTTTCTCAAATCTTTTGCATAATTTGTGATATATTCTAATATGTTTTTGAGGGGCTTGCCTCTTTCTCCAACTTTCTTTTAGAATATCAGTATGCCCATTTTTCTATATATGTTCAAATGGTGAGAAACCTGTGAACTGAATTTCCGATAGGAAAAAGAAAAAAGGAAGTAACTGGGCACATTTTTCCACCTCCTAACCACCACACACAGCATTTGTTTTAGGGTCGGTAAAACTCTCTACCCAAACCATGAACTTTAGGATGATCTACCAGCTCTTTAAATTTTATCTTGAGTAACTTCCCTTTTCCTGAAATTCAAGAGGTAAAAAGGGATCCCCTTTGGTCTGTTAAGACTTCTTTGGGATTCTCTTCTAAAGTTCCCTACCAGTTCCTCGATAGCTTTTGTGGATTTATAGGAGGATAGCTTTTGGATATAGGGTACACAAAGACTAAGATATTTTGTCCTCCAGCAGAGAATCCCACTCAGGTCTACAAAATTAACCCTGATCGCTCAAGGGAATCAGTCGATGGGAAGAGGGCCAGTCCCTTTTTGGGATTTGCACAGTTGACCTCTGGACAAGGGTGCAAAATATTGAACCTCCTCATTAATCCCAGCCGTAGAATTGGGGATGTGGCGGACAGCTGGGGCCCTTCCCGTGAGCCGCCGTATGGAAGGCATTAGAGAGGGCAACTCGCCCGCTCACGGAGGTTCAACCCCCTGCTTGAACCTGTTTTCCTGTCTTGTTGGGTGGGTGTGGAATGCATCACTTGGTGGTCCCAGAGCTTAATGCTCTCAAAATTTTCAGTACACAAGTGGGCTTTAGAGGTGTGTGTGCCCCGTTCACAGGCGTGCTGCTGGTGATTGTGGTCTAACATGAAATCTGACTCTCCCCTCTTTCTACTTTTATATAGAAGGTCATTATTCAAGAAAAGCGGGGACCCTGTTTCATGGAGGGGGCCCTTTTTTCCCCTTTGGGGGCTTTTTCCCTAATTAAATGTAAATTTGGAAGGACAAATAACACAAGTGTGGTTCCCCCTTGAACAAGGGGGTTGTAAATTTAATTTGTATACAGGTTCACCTATCAAATTAAGCGGCCGACTCTTTTTAAATGAATTATTCAACCCCTTTTTTGGGGGTGGTTTAAAACCTTTTTCAGTCCCAGTTTTTGGAAAGGCCCAGGGCCCCTGAAGGTGCCAGCCCCCGGTTGAGAAAAGACAGAGCACGGGGTTTGGAGTGATAGTGGTCTTACCTTCTAACCACTTAAAACCAAAACAAGAAACAATGGAGCCTATCAAACCCTGGCAATTAACAAGTACCACTCTTGTAAAGGGAAAGAAGATCAGGTTAGCCGTGCACAGTATGTTTCTCCCTCCACCCAGCTGCAGTCCATGGGCTTGTTGAGCATGGGGCAGTGAGGAATGGTGTGCCCGTACCCTCAGAAACAGTTGAAACAGTGCAGTGGGTTTGTGTGCTTGTCCTTGGCTTTGTTGCAGTTTCTATGCTGTGGGACAGGTTCTTGGGGTCCCATCCAGGTTTGATGAGAAACCCTTCTGCCCTCTCCGGTTGACAAGCTGCTCTTTATTGCTCCATAGAATCGATTAGACCTCCCTATTTTGAAATGTTTGCACATTGGCTGATCTGGGTCAAATTCCACTTGTTGCAGATCCATGCCTGATGGTCTAGGGAGAACCCAAACCTTTTAAGACTTCAGCCAGTGTGTCATAAAATTAGCAGACATCTAATAAGTCCTCTGTGCTTCCCCTTTAGGAACAGTGATATTATGCTAGCCCATTCCACAGTCTCCACTGTCTTAACTGTAATCGGTTTTAATTATCAACGTTATGGAGAGGTGAAAGCAATAAATGATCAAAAAACAACGGTTTAAGACGGAAACCCCAATGAAATAACGATAGAATAGAAGGGCTGGAAGAAGTGATGTGATGGTTAGTTTTATACTCATTCAGAATGTGTTCAGGCATCAATCGCTGATCGTTCCAGCGTTCATTTGGTGTCCTTTAGCATGTCCTCAAATTAACACCACACATGGGGTTGCAGTACTACAAAACAATCGGGACAGTGTTAAATTGGGAAACAGTCTTTGTTTATACCATGTGATGGAAGCTGCCTCTAAGGATCATTTGCTGCTTCAATGTTTGATGAAAGGTTCGATGTGGACAAAAAGTTACTAAAATCAAATGTTTTATTACCTACATATCCCTATCTTAATGATGGATCATTATAAAGGGCTCTTTTTGTATTTTTTTTTTTTTTTTGTTGGCGTGTATTTGGCCAAAAAAAAATTGGGGATACAATGGAAAGGCTTTTTATGATTTTAAGTGGAAATTTGGCTTTTCTCAATTTTCCCCCTTTTAATCTTTTTATTTTTATTTTGCATTAAACGAACATCTAAACATAATCATAAAACTAAATTTTTTTTATTGCAAAGGTTTTTGGCTTCCTGTCGCAACGGGCGGCAAAAGCCCCCACAGAACACATTAAATGTATGATTTCCTGCTCTGCACATTTTGAACATTGATTTATCTGGATATTTTTATGATGAAATCATTAAAATTTTTATTTTTTAAAAAACTTTTTCTTTATTTAAATAATGAATACTGTTAATGATTACAATATGGGACAGATGGTGGGGGCATTGCTCTATTTTGCTTCCAAAGACATCGGGTTTTGGGGTTTTGTAATGCAAAAAATGTGTATGTGTGTTTTTATTCACCTTTGATGAGTTGATGCCCGTCAGGAATTGTTTCTGCCTTGAGCCCTTTGGGGGGAATGGGTGCATCCTGAATTGATGGATGTAATCTTAAACATCCACCCTTTTGCACGATTTTTGGAAAGGTGTCCTTGGAATTTTGGATTTTTTAAATTCACCCGGGTTTAAACATTTCACCCCCGGGTGTTTCTCCCCTGCCTCCTGGTGGTTTGATTTACAACACAGGATCCCAAACATTTCACCCCGTGATATTACACTGCCTCCTGGTGGAATTTTCCAGATTCGTAAAAGTATCCCCAAATTAAAAGTCCCCGTTTGTAGCAAAATTCCGAACTCGGTTTCATCACGATATTAAACCATTGACTCAGGCAATTTTCCCTTTTGGTTGGTTGCAGGGGAAAGAAAGGTCTTAACATACCCTGTGTTCGTTTAATTACATCCATTCAAGTATTAGCTGCCTCCCTTTTGTGTACAAATATATATTTTTGATTTTTTTTTTTTTTTTATTCTAGGTTTAGATCATTTTGGTTTTTTTAAATTATTTTTTTTCAGTTTGAATTTTTTTTTTCCGTTTTGCCCTTTTTACATTTTTAATTTTAAAATATTTTTTGGGGGCTTCCATGTTGATGCAACTTTTTGCCCCAAAAAAATATGATGGTACATTTGTCTCCTAATTTGGATTTTAAACATTAAACCAAAAAGCAAGGTAAGGGCAATGAAAATAAAAAAAAGAAAAAAATTTATTTAAAAAAGGGACCTTGGTTTTACTGTTGATTTTGAATTTAGTTTATTGTATTATAGCATTATAAAGAAATGAAAAATTTTGTAAAAAACCTTTTATTCAAAAGTTTTTTTTTTCAGATAAATAATAATTAAAAAACTGAACCTTGCTGGGGGGGGAGAATGCAACCTTTTTTAGTGACCTGGTTGGGGTTTGTCAAAAGTGCTTGGAACTGTTTTTGTCTTTCTAGCCTGATTGGTCTCTAAAAAAGGTTTGGGGGTGCAGGTGCCCCCAACCTGCAAAATGGTGAGGTCTTCACCTTACTGGCAGTACATTTATTTTGAGGGCAGGACCCTTGGGGTGAAAAGGGATCTTGGGGTGTGGGTTTCCCGGGAAAAATTTGGGGGTTTAAAAAAAGGGGTAATTTTTTTAAACCCCATCTGGCTGGTTGGAAAACCCCTTTTGAAGTTTTTTTTTATCTTTTTCCCAGGTTGGGGGGAAGCCGGAAAAAAAGGTGGGTTTTAAATAAAGATTATTGTGCTTTTCCTTTTTTAAAAAAAATTGTCTGCTAAAAAGAATATTTTTACTAGCTTTTTTTGGGTGCTGGTTTTTTTGATCAAAAGGGAAGGTGGGAAAAAATTTATCCTCAGGTGAAAGTTGGGCTCGTTGAATTTTTCCGTTTTTTGTCTCTTTTCTTGGTGGGTTGCAATAGTGAAAAAAAGCTCTGTGGGGTCGCTCTGTGTATGGATATGGTTGGGGAAAAGCTGAAACGACCATTGAGGGGGTGTTTAAACACACAACTCTTCAGTGTTACTGTGAAGGCAGAGCTGTGTCTTGGGGGTGGAAGACTGGGGGGTGGTCCCCATTTATAAAAATTGGGGCAAAAGGGTTTCTTGCCGGAGAATGTGTGGGGGGAAGGTGTGTACTTTTTTATGGCGTGAATTTTAAATACTGTTGCAGTTTTTTAAATTGTAATTCTTTTAACTAAAAACAGTAACCTAAAAATATTGGACTTTTAATTTAATTTTCTATTTAAACCCGTCAAATTTTTTTTAAAAAAACACTTTCAAAAAAGCGCCCCTTTTCAAATAAAAAAACATTTAAGTTTAACTGCTTATATAAATGACCTAAAAAAGTGCAGTCAGACAACGTAAAATCTCTGATAGAGTTTCTGTCCAAAAACACCATCATTTTAATTTGTCGACTTTAATGCAGATCTTTATGAATTGGGAATGTTCCCGTCATAATATTTTTATTTAGAGGGGGGCTGGTTTTCATTTGTTTTTTTTTTTTTCCCTTTGTTTTTATTTTTTTTTTTAAAAAGGGGCCCTTTTTTAAACCCAAGTTGGTTTCTTATATACGTACATTTCGTTAATCGGGTCTTTTTTCTTCATTTTTGGGGGGAAAATACATTTTTAGAGCAGATGGCCCCTTTTTTCTGTTATCTTTTAAAGTCATTCATTTTAATTAATTTTAATTCGTGGGGCCTTTCCCCCTGGAGATTTTTAACTAAATGCTGCGAAATTATTCAAAAAAATGATAGTCAATGATATCCCTTTTTCCCTTAAGGCTGTGGAGCAAGGTCCAAATTGTTGGTCTTGGGGGACGAGAGGTTTTGTTTTTTTTTTTTTTTTTTATATATATATATATATATATATATATATATATAATTTTAAAAAATTTGGACAATGTTGGGACCTTCATAATGAAAAAAAAAACTCAAATGGTCCCCGAAATAATTTAATCCAAAAGTAAAAATAAATTTTCCTTAAAAATTTAAAATGAAAACGACATTGATTTTCAACCCTACTTAAAAAATTATTTAAAAAATAAACTCAAAGAAACAGGCCCGGGCAAAAAAGATGGGGGATAAAAAAATAAAAAAGTGCCCAAAAGGGTGTTAATCCAAATTGTAAATTTAAATTTGCATCACAGGTGTCTACAATCTTTAATCAGTCAGTGGACCTTTTTAGGGCCAGGGTTTACTGTGTTGTTTTGACATTGTGTCCCAAACATGGACCCGAGGGGGGGGGAAGGAAAAAGTTGTCTCAGGGATTGAAAGAAAATTAGAAAGCAGCAAAGGTAAATTAAAGACCAGAAGCAGTTTGATTTCCGGGGACTCATTCTTTATTCAAAATTTAAGATCCAGGGATTTGGCAACCCCCCCTGCCGGGCGCGAAAAAATTGTACAAATCAAAGGCGGAAAATTGGGAAAAAAAGAGCTGAAAAATTTTAAAAAACCCAAATGAACTTGCCGGAAAAATCATGTCGACCCCCTTTCCGTTGTTGTTTTGACCAAAGTGGACTTCAGGGGACGCCCAAAGGGGGCCCCTTGTTGAAAACAAATCATAAAAAGCCAGACGGTTTTTCCAAAACTGGGAAACCCACAAAGGTTCTGGGAAGCCCTTTGGACAGATGAGAAAAAAATTAAAACTTTTGCCGGCCATCAGCTTTTTTCCCGAAGGAAAAATAAAGTATCAAGAAAGAAACGCCCTTCGGAAACATGGGGGGGCTCTGATTTCTGGGGCTTTTTTGCATCTAACAGGGTTTTAAATCTGTGCGGGGGTCAATGAAACCCCAAGACATCAAGGGTTCTGGGAAAAAGGGCTGGCCAGTGTCAAAAAGTTGGTCTCATCGCAGGTCAGGGCCAAAACCCAAAACAAAAGCTAAAACCCCCAAGAATGGCAAGGGGGAAAACTTGGACTATTCAAAGGGGTTTTCCCCCGACCTCAACCATTTTTTGGAAAAAAAAAAACATGCCGTCTGGAAAAACCCTTCAAACCTCAAAAGGGTTTTTTTATGGAAAAAACCCCAAAAAGGGGAAGTTTTTTTTTAAAACTTTTGGGTTTGTAAAATTTCCAAAAAATTTTTTAAAAAAATTTTTAACCTTTTTTCCCGGCCCGTTTATGGGGTTTTTTTTTTAAAAAATTTTTTAAATTTGGGGGAAAACAAATTTTTTTGGTTTTTCCCAGAATTTTATTTATTTTTAATTTTTAAAAAAATTTTTCGACAGAGTTTTTTTTTTTAAAGGCCAAAATTTTGCCCCGGGGTTTTTTTAAAATCTAAAATTAAAAGGGGGTTTAAGAAAAATTTAAAATTTCAAAAAGGTTGGGTATCTTAAAAAACCCCAAAAGCTTGGGAAAAAGGATGCCAAGCTTTTGTAAAAATTTTTTTCCCCGAGGCCCC
>NW_024378609.1:22500-28319 GCF_016835505.1 Polypterus senegalus
AAGCAATGAGGTTTCAATAAAATACAAGTCTGAATTAAGTTGCCTGGTAAAAATTTGAATCGCTTTCTTTATGTGAAAAAGTTTTTTCTTTTTTGTTCCTGACATTTTGGGTTTAAAAAGGGCTCCAGTCTGTTTTTTTCAAATTTTGAATCTCAGTATTTTCACTTTTAAAAATTTACCTATGTCATTGTTTTATTTTGTCTGGTTGACTTATCCCCAAAATTTCACCTGTCTCTGCACCCATACTGTAAATCAAGGGTATTTGGAATTTTCCCTTCCCCCTTTTGAAATTTTAATACTGGTTTAGATTCCATTTTTTTATATAATTGGTTATTGATTTTCTTTCGTTCAATTTATTTATATCACAATGTTTTTAAAAGTTATTTTATATCGCTTTTCTACCCCTTTTGCTTTTTTAAAAACAAAAAGAACAATCAAATTTAACACATTGTGTTTAAGTTTCTTTTTGCATTTTAAATAGTTTTAGCAAAAATGGTGATAAATTAATTTTAAAAAGATACGCTGTAGACTTATATACAATTTTGTGGAATTTATGTAAAATATGGTACATGTTTTAAAAAATGATGGCGAACAGGGTTGAGACACTCCTTAAATCTCTTTACATATATTTTTGTTTTGAATAAGTTGTTTCTGCCATTCAAATTTAAATTTAATTTTTTACTCCCCATATATAAAGGAAAAAAAACCTTTTCCACAATACTCATGGGGGGTATTAAAGGGATGAGACAGGTAATAGATTGGGTGTAGAACTTGTTCCCTTGTAGAAATAATTAACCAAAAAAACATTAGAAAAAATAAAGGGAATTTTATTCCACACCAAAACATTTTTGTTTTGTTACTATTAGGGATTGGGTGTAGGGGGGGTGCAGTCTTACCTTTTTTAGGGTTTAACATCAGTAACAGGCTGGCTGGTCCATAACACAGAAAAATATAAGAAAAACAAAGGCCCCTTTTTCTTGGGGGACTTTTTTTTTGATGTGAAAAACGTTTCCCTATTCTACAGCTCTATGATGGTGGCGTTTTATGCTTGGGATGTTGGGCGATAAAAAATTCCAAAGGGCATGCCAAATCAACTAACATTTAAAAACGGCTAGTTATGGGATGTACCTGGGGCACTTTATCCCTTTTTATGCCTGTAACTGGCAATTCCCCGGAAGGCAGATAGTGCTAAGGGGATAGACTAGCAATGAGGGAAAATAAATATCCCACATTTTGGGGCCATTTTAAAAACAGATGATGAAAAATGTTGATCGAAAGGGAATAATTTCAGCCCCTTTTCTAAGCTTTATAGTAATTTGTTGCAATGCCCTTTATGCAAGGATGACAGTAGTTTAGCCAGTGTGTATCTTTTTTTTTTTTCCTTTTTCATAAGCTCCCCCAGTGTAAACAAAAAACAGTGAATAAAGGTGACAGATAGGGGGCTTTGGGCCCCTTAAACCCCCAGATCAAAACCCCAGATAAAGTCCAATTATTATTTTTTTAAAATAATTGTGCCCAAACACCCCCCACCCCACAATACTCATAAATATACCCAAAATAAAATTAATCCATAAACAATCCCCCCTCCAGGCCATTGCCCCCCTTCCCCCCGATTTACCCCCGTCGGGGTTTCCCCAGAGTCCTTTATAGTTCAGACCAGGTCTGGTAAAAACTCTTTTTCTTCATCCAAAGTATGTCTTTTCCTCTGTGTGCCAAAAAATGTATTTCCCGGTTTGGGGAAAAAAAACGTCCTTCCTCCTGGCACCCCCTGGTTTTTGGTATCCAGGGGGGCGGGGATAAAAACTCCACTTCCAGTCCCTTGAATTGGGGCATTTTATGTGAAGGGTACCCCACCTGGCGGCCTGGGGGGGGGGATGACGGCTGGCCATATCCTCAAAGCTTTTTTATCAGGGGCAGGACAATTATGTGTTAACGTATATATATTTTATATATATATATATATATAGTGTCCCAGATTCGGAAAAGGGTGGGGAGGAGAGCATGGGGGAGAGAGAAGTACTCGGGAAAAATCACGGATTCTCAGCGTTTGGGCCGAAGTCCTTAACAAACTTCTAAAAACCCAAAGAAAATTCCCAAATTATTTACGAAACCCAAGAAACCCTTAATAACTCACTCAACCTGGAGGTATTGAGAAATTTGAATCTACAAAATTATATTATCAAGTTTTTGAGTCTGTTGTAATGGGCAAGAAAGCAGCAGCTGACATGGAACACCTGCTACCAAGACAAGCGTCCTAAGTATTCCCCAGGCTTCTCCCTAGGATATATTAGAATTATTAGATTCAAGATAAAAGGCTTTTGATTTGAGGACTCCACCTGCTAGGTTTCTAAGGGTTCCAGAACCTCCCCCAATCTTAATTCACCAGGATCAGGTGGGGTTGCGGGTTACAAGTCTCCCGGGTGCTTCCCTGACAGGGGAGCCACGGATCTCCAGGCAGACCCTGAAGGACCGGTTTGGATCTTCAGGCCAGCTGAGAGACAATGGTGTTGGGCCTGCTGGAGCAGGCGGGAGGACACCCAGGTTGGAGAAACAACCCAAAATTTTCCCCAGACCCAAAAGATCCGAAGAACGTAAAACATCACCTTTCACCAGGTACACCCGCCTTGGAGCCAAGAGGAGCAGACAGCAGAAGATCTGCCCCATCGTGCCAATCTGAGCATTTTAAACCAAAGTTTTTTTAAGACCCGGGAAGGAGCTCAAGGAAAAAATTTCAGCGTGAATGATCAATTTCCTAAAAGAAATTTTGGATCCCCCGCAGAGTTCTGTTCACTGTTAAAAATTCATCCAAGAAAGGGAGCGGCTGTCATTTCTGTGGACAAGCTCTCGTCAACAACAGGCTGTACAAGGGAGGCGAGGAGTACAGACTGGCTTTATTAGCAACATCAGGTACAGGTTTATTATTCTTATCAGGATTCACTGGGTATGGCATGTCAGGATAAAAAAAACTGCTATATCCGTGTTTAGATGATGGGATCACCCGTTCTCCCACCACACACCTCTAGCACCTTTTCTTTTTACTTCTTTTTTCTTTTTTAACCTTTATCACTCTTCCTTTCCTTCTTTTACCTACTTCTGGGCTTTACATCCGCATGACACAATCACACAACTTTTCCTCACTGTGTCCCGCACACATGCATACAAACACTGGTTATAATTTTACATTTTTTTCCCTACAACACAAACCTCTTGGTTCTGTCTGATTATTATTATTATTATTATTATTATTTAATATTATCAGCATTATCATCAGCATTATTATTATACATTTTTTACTATTATTATTATTATCATCAGTACTATTATTATCATCAGATTATTATTATCATCAGCACTATTATTATTATTATTATTATTCTTATCATCCGCTTATTATTATAATTATTTTCAGTATTGATATTATTATTATTTTCAAACATTAATATTATTATTATCATCAGCATTAATAATATTATTATGTTATTAAATTATACATATATTTTTATTTACTTATTTATTGATTGATTTTTCAGATTAATTTACATTTATTTACTTAATTTATTCACATGAAAAGGGCCATAATTAGCTACTCCACACACAACTAGGTTTGTCAGTTGGAAATTTTACGGAACTGGCTCTAGAAGAGATATTAAGATTTTTGTCATTAAAGAATGCAGGAGTTTCTTTTTAAAAGATCATAATTGCACAGTTCAAGATGGAAATTAAATCTGAGTTTGACTTTCTGCCCCTAACTCCTAGACAAAGGGTGTAGTATTTTAATACAAAAAATACCAATTTCACAGTAGTACAGTCTCAGATCCCGATGGTATTTATAATACTAAAACTATCTATACAAAATCAAACATGTTTAGCATAACTTCCAAAAATAGATCTCATTCTTTCATTTTTCTCTACCCCCGAACACTTGGACTGTCCACTTATACTTGCAGGAGATTTTAATTTTGGATGGATTATTCTTCAGACAGGCTCAGTACAGCTGAGACTCAGGGTGTGGCATTCCACTAATATAGTAAAACAGTATATGTGATTATGGGGTTTTAGTGCATGGCGATCTTTTATCCCCGCCGTAAAGTATACTTTCTCACGTTCATCACTCTCACTACGTTTGGACTACCTGTCAGCAGCTCATTAGATAGATAGATAGATCTTATTTAATCCCAGGGAAACTCACTAATCCAGCAGCAGTATACTGATACAAAGAAACAATATTAAATTAAATATTTAAAAAAAATGAAAAGAATTAAAATAAAATTAATGTTAGCATTTACTCCCCAGGTGGAATTGAAAGTCGCATAGTGTGGGGAGGGCATCTCTTTAGTCTGTCAGTGGAACAGCGTGACAAAAGTCTGTCACTAAGCTTCTCCTCTGTCTGGAATGACACTGTAAGTGGATGCAGTGGATTCTTCATGATTGACAGGGTTTTCTTAGTGCCGTCGCTCTCCACAGATGTTAAACTGTCCAACTTTAATCCTACAATGGGCCTGCCTTCTTAAACAATTTGTCCGGGGTAGGCGTCTTTCATCTTTATTTTTCACCCAGCACACCACCCCGGAAGACACTGACAACCGTTGGTAGAACATCTGCATCTTACTGCAGTTTTAAAGGTCCAACCTTCTCAAAAGTATATTCTGTTGAGTTTTTCTTGACATCAGTATTGGCAGTCAGTCAATTTGTCATCCAGCTGCCTCCCAGATTTTTTATGGTATGCCCCCTTTGCAAAAGTCACCTTGTGATAAAGGGGTCCGAGGGCCTGGGCTCAAATCCCCACCAGCTCCTTGGTTTTGGGCCGGTTTAAGGTGTAAGTGGTTTGAGTGCACCTTTTAAACAAAGTCTTTGATTACTTTCACTCCTCCTCCTGCCCACCCTGATGCAGCCCCATAGCAGTGTCATCAGCAACTTTTGCGGGGCGGACTCCGAGTCATATTGGAAGTCTGATGTATATAGACTGAACAGGACCGGAGAAAGTACAGTCCCCCGGCACCCTGTTTGCTGCACACGATGTCAGACCTGCAGTTCCCAAGATGCAATATTGAGGTCTGTCTGTAAGAGTCCACAATCCCCTCCGGTGTAATCTACTCCCATCTCAGTCAGCTTATCCTAAGGGCAGAGGTTGGATGGTGTTGAAGGCGCTGAAGTCCAAAACATAATTCTTCAGCCCTGCCTTTGTCCAGGTGGGAGAGGGAACGATGAAGCATATAGATCAGTGTTTCCCAAACTCGGTCCTGGACCCCTGTGGGTGCGGTTTTGTTCCCAACGGTTCTTAATCAGTGACAACACCTGATAAACTGATTTCATTTTTAAATTAGCTGGGTATTTTTTTTTTTTTTATTTGACATTGAGAAAAGCCGAGCATGATTTTTACATTTATAAGACATTTATAAACATTTGTGCTTTTGCTATAGATTTAAATGTTTAAATCTCTTTTTTGATTTCATTATATTGCTTTTCTGTGCAGTTTTCCCCATTCGTTGTATCTTAATAATGACAATTTAAAACAAGCAGATCAGACACAGGCAAACAACACTGAATAATCAAAAGCTACAACTACTTTAGGTTAGACCCACTAATTAGTAAATAATGGATTAATTAAACAATTAGAACACCTAGAAAAGTAGAATAAATCAGGATGAAAAAAACTAAAAAAAAACAAAAAATTCCCATATAACTTTGTTTTAATATTTTTTCAGAAATATTTCTAAATTTTTATTTGTTCCCAAACACAGAACTTGGAATATCAGTTCCTTAATTGGGTTAATTAAAAGAAGCTGGTTGATAAACCTGACCCGGGTCCCAGGCATTTG
>NW_024378610.1:0-48000 GCF_016835505.1 Polypterus senegalus
AGAAGAACTCAGGGACACAATGGGGACTTGTTAAGGGTCATTTAGCACAAACATTCACCCAATGACACATTGAGTAGGTGAGCAAGTAGTGTGGTGGACAGCAGGATTTTAGGGACCTTCAAATCTCGACTTGATGTTATTTTGTACAATTTGGATGAATAGGATGGATAAGCTTGTTGACCTGAATGGCCTGTTCTTGTCACAGTTGTTGTGATGTTGTCATGAAAGTAGACAGTGGGGCTGAGGTACAAGGAGACAGAGTGAGAGGTGGACAGCTGCAGTAGAAATGACCACCCAGTTTTAGAGAGAGAGTCAAGATCACAGGGAGGAGAGGAGATAGGATTAGGACTGAGGGCAGTGTGGACAGTAAAGTGGGAAACACAGCAAGTGAACACAGGTGACCAGGTGGCTCAGCACTAGTCCATCATTAAAGCAACTGAACAGGCCCAACTTCTGTCTGAATGAACCCTGTGAAAGGACTGTCTGTGGCGCCCCCTTGTGTTTGTAACTCATATTTGTGTGTCTTTACAGGCTGATCACAGAAAAGCTTAGAGTATATAGCACCTTTTTATAATCCTTAAATGCATGTGACGTGATTAGACGTACAAACCACCAGCCTCATAATCCTTCACTTGCTGTCTCTGTCAGGATCTTCCTAAATCCTAGCAGTAAATCAAAATGCTGACTAGAGATGTGAATATTCTGGCCATCACTCCGCGGCCTTTAAGGATGCCTGTCAGACTACCCTGGTCACTCTGGTCACTCTTTGATTCTATTTTTTCCCTCACGTTGAGCAGAGAGGACACACAGGAGCTACAGGACAACTTTGATTTGACAGATTTGAACGTCAACCATCGACTTTCTACTCCTCTACATTTCTACATGATGATGTGTTCCATTTTAGAGTCACGTGAACGGCTCGTTCTTTCTGACGGACTCTTCAGTGAATCATGGAAATTGATTTGTGAGCATGAAGGGGTCGACTCAGCAGACCGCCACAGGAGTGCTAAACACATGTGTGATGTCGTCAGCCTCTTCATTTAGAGATGTGCTTCTTAAACTTGGGGTCTCAGACACGTCTGTGATGGGTCACCACATAATAGTGGAGTTAAATGAACAAGTCTGAGTGATAAGCCGCCCACTATTTATCGTACTGTTTGAGGCAGTGCAGTGGGTGAAACAATACCATTGACATGTCACAGAGAGCTGAGACCCTAACATATACAGTAATAAGTATTCTCACCTGCCATCACACAACCAGTGAAACAATCAAACCGAGAAGAGTGACAGCAAAGATACGAATAAGAAAAGCGAGACAGGAGGACATGACAGACAGACGGGTCCCCAGAACCGTGATTTTTGAAAAAGGGACTTGTCCCATTTAAGAATGGGGTGTTTTTTTTTTGTTATAAATTTTCAAAACGGTGAACGCCTTTAGTAAACTGGTAAATGACCAACAAATTTTTTAAAACCATTTTTCTTTTCAGTCGGGTTTTAATTCTAGCAAATTTTTTTAGAAAGGGTTTACAATTGCCCAAAAAAAGTTTTAAAAAAGGGCCTCTACAGGGAACATCAACCGGTTTGGGAAATTTTTAAAAGGGGTTTTCGGGTTGTGACCTGGAAGAAGGAAGGGGTTTTGGGTTTTAAGGCCCAAAAAGGGGAAAAAAAGGTTTTGTTTTCGGTGGAACCCGGGGGGTTTAGTAAACTAAAAAGGGGGATTTTTATTCCTAAAATTGGGGGTTTTACCCCGGGCCCATTGTTTTTTGACATAAATCAAAAACTTTTTTTTTTCCCATGTAAGAAAAAAACATTTTCTGAAAAAAAAAAAGGGATGCATGCTTTTAGGGAACCTATAAAACCCCCGGTTTAAAGGCGAAAGGGGCCCAAATTCTCTCCGGGGGAGACTCTAGATTCTATTAAAAGGGGGTTTAAAAAGGTACTTTGGCCAAGGGGGGGGCCCCAAAAAGAAAGGGGGTTTGGTTTCCGGGTTTTGGTGGGGTTTTGTACTTTGGAGTCCACCACAGAAACAAAAATTCAAAGTTTTTAAAAATTTTCAGGTTGGGGGTCAAAATTTTTGATTGGGAAATGGGCAGGCAAGGGTTGGAAGGGGTTCCTTTCCCCCCCCTTCAGCCTTTAAAAATGTTAAACCAAAGCCCCTTGAATTCCTTTTTTTTTTAAAAAAGGAAAAATTGGGGGGGGCAAAAGAAAGGGTTCATTTTAAAACCTAGCCTTCCCCTTTTTTAAAGTTTTTTAAACCAAATTTTTTACAATTAAAGAGATGTATTTTTTTTTTGGTTCTAAAAAAGACCCTTTTGTTTAATTCAAATTCCCAAAAATGAGTTTTGAAGTTTTATTCTATTTAAAAATCAAAAAAATTAAAAACTTTTAATAAAGTTTTTTTTTCAGGTAAAAGAAAAAAGTGACTCATTTTGGGGTTTTTCATTACTTTTAAAAAAACACCCCCAAGGCAATTTTCCCGTGAAAAAGATGGTTTATATTTTTGGGGGGCTCCAGGGGGATTACAAAAATTTTAAAAGATACAAAAAAAATTTCCCTAAACCCATAAAAAAAACAGTACGGCGGTAAAAAAAAGCCCGGTTGAAACCAAGGCCAAATGGGGGAAAAAAATTTTTTTTCCCGAAGAACCCTGCCAGGGGGGGAAAAAATTAAGTGGTGGTTTACAGGAGGTATTTTTAAAAAAATTAATTTTCACATTTAATGGGTTTAAATTTTCGGGGGTTTGGGGAAATTATTATTTTTTTTATTTTTAAAAATTGGGGGTTTTTTAAAAAAAAGCGTTGGGGCTGGGGGTTTTAAAAAAGGGGTTTGGGGGGGGGAAAAACCAAAAAAAAAAAACTTTTTAAAACCTGGTTCTTTTTTTAGGCGGGGGGGAAATTGGGAAAAAAAAAAGGGGAAAGAAGGGGGCACGCCCCCTTTAAAAAAATTAAGTAAAGAAAAAAATTTTTTTTTAATCAAAAGCCCGTTTAGGAAATTTTAAAAAATAATTTTTTTAAAAATTTACAAAGAAGCATTTCTTTTAATTTTTTTTTAAAAAAAATTTATCAGAAAAAAGAAATAAAATAGTTGGGGGAAAAAGGGGAAAAGGGGGGAAAAAAAGGGGGGGGTTTTTTAAAGAAAAGTTTTTTTGGGTTTTTTTTTGAAAAATTTTGGAAAAGGGGGTTTTTTTTTTTTTAAAAAAATTTAAAAATTTTTTAATTTTTTTTTTTTCCCTTTTAATTTTTTTTTTTTTTAAAATCTTTTAAAAATTTTTTAAAAAAAAAATATCCCAAAATTTCTTTTTTTTTCTTTTTTTTTACACTTATTTTTGCTTTTTTTTTTTTCTTTTTTCTGTTTTTAATCTAAAAGGGCGGGGGGCGCTCTGTTAATTCAATTTTTCTCTTTTTTTTTTTTTTTTCCAAAATTTTGTTTGAGTTTTTTTTTTTTTTTTTATTTTAAGGCCGGGTTTTGGGGGTTTTGAAGGGCCTTCCAAAAGGGGGTGTTGGGGGTTTTGAAAACGCTTTAAAAGGCTAGTAAAGGCTGGGGGGGGGAAAAAGGGGAAAGGATTGGTTATAAAAATTTATATCCAAATGCCCCGGTTTTTTTTAAAAAAGGCCTTTTTAACAGGGAAATTTTAAAAAGGGGGATTGTTTGTTTTCCCTTATACCGGGAAAAAAAAAATTAGTTTTAAGCCCCAAAAAGAAAAAAAGGGAAAAAAGGGGAAAAGGGCAGTTTTAACACTTGGGAAAATGCTTAAAAAGGGGCCCCCCTTTTTGGGAAACTTTAAAGTTTTAAATAAATAAGAAGTCAAAGTCCCCCCGGTTTGGGGGGAAAAATTTTTTTTGGGGTTTTCTCGGGACCAACTGGGGAGACTGGAAAAATGTTTAAAGGACCCGTGGGGGGGGGCCCCCTTTTTCGTAGGAAAAAGGGGGGGGAAAAAAAAGGGGTTGGAAAAAATTTGAAAAAATTTTAAAGGTAAGCGGGGACCTGGGGGACTCCGAAATTAGTAAGGTGGTTTCGGCCGGGTAGGCAAAAAAAGAAGGAAATTTTAGACAAGCCTCCGTGGGGGGTTAAAAAACCCCCCGGGGTTTGCCAACCCTTCTAAAGAATTTAACTGGGGGGTCGGAAAAAAATGGAAAACAAATCAAGTGGGGGGGAATGTGGGGCCGAGGAGAGGTGTTAATGGGGGTAGGAACGGGGGAAAATTTTTTCCCCCCCCAAAACAAAAAATTTGGAGAAAAAATTTTAAAAAACCTTTGGGGAAACCACCAAAAGGGGCAAATTTTTTTTTGGTGCCGGGGGGGGGTGAACCAGGAAAAGGGATTATTAAAAACTTTTGGTAAAAAACAAAAGGGGTTATTTTTTTAAATTTTTGGGGGAAAGGAGAAGGGAGAACTTTGGGTTCATCTTCTTTGAGCCAGGGGCCTTGGATACGAAAATCATTAAAGAATTTATGGGGGGAAAATCCTTTTTAACAGGATATTTTTTCCCAAAACTTTTAAATTTTTTATGAATTTTTTGGACCCCTTAGCTTGTTTTGGAAATTTTTTATTTTTGGCTAAATTCAAAAAGGGGGTTAAACTGATTTTTTGATTATTTAAGAAAAAGGCAAAATTTCTTGCAAAATAAAGAATAGAAGGAGTGGAAGGGGGGTCACTTCATGGGGGTTTTTGGGGGTACGGATACCAAAAATGTTTAAAAAAAAAATTTAGGGGGGTTCGGGGTTTGGGGGGCGATTAAAAGGGGGAAATGGTTTTAAAATTCTTTGCAAACTGGGGAGGGCTGTTTTTGTTTCAGAAAAGGGGTGAAATAATTAAGGAAATTTTTCTCTGGGATTTTTTTATGACTATTGCTCAGCTTATAAAATGGGAAATCCATTTGAGGTTATATTTTAGAGTAGGGGTGGTTTATGGGGTTAAACCCAGGACTCATCTGGGGGGGGAGGGGTGGCCCTTTTTACAAAAGTTCCGGTTTACTTTAAGGGCTTTTTTAAATTGGGGGCCCCATAGCCTTTTGGTTTTTTTTTTTGGGGGAAAAAACTCCCTTTTTTAAAAATTTTTTAATTTTCCAACAAGCCCGGGGGTTTAAATTCCCTTTCTTTTAAATTTTTCTGGACAAAGAACAAATAAATTATTCCTCAAAAAGGGAGCTAAAAGCAATTAAAGCTTTTGAACAAAACAAAAGAGTTGGTGATAAAAACCCTGGGGGAACCCCAAAACAATGAATTTTTAAAACTTTCTATAAGGACATTTTTAATTTTAAAAAAACTTTTTCCCATTTTATAAAGGGGGGTTTTAAAGGTCCCCCCAAAAAATGGGGACCCAAAGGTTTTTTTTTTTTAAAAAAGGAAGCCAGAAGTTTAAAAACCCCAGGCCAAAGCCGGAATAAGACTTTCTTCCTTTTTAAAAAAATTTTTAAGATGAAACATTATGAAATATCAATTTTGGAAGGTTTGAACTTTCAAAAATTTTCATCGGAAAAAAATTTGGAACCCCACTCCCAACTAAAGGGAAACCCGGGGATTGGGGGTTCCTTTTTTAAACTTCGGGCACTGGGAGGGCATCATTTTTTTTGGGGGGAAATTGGGAACTCCCATAGTGCGGGGCCTCTTTTTCCTTCCCAAAAAGGGCTTGGAAACCCCTTCCCCTGTGGTTTGGGGGTTTAAAAATTTTTAGGGCTTGGCCCCCTTTAAAAGGGGAAACCCCAAATTCAGGTCCCTGTTGATTTTAAAAAAAATTTTTTCCTTTTTTTTGGGGGTTTTTTGGGGGAAAAAGCCGGAAAAAAGGTTTTTAGAGAGAAAGCAAAACCTAAAAGTTTATTTAATATTTTTAAAAGATAAGGTCTTTTTTAAAAATTTTTTGGGGTTTTAAAATTTGGGTTCGGGGGTTTTTAAAAGGAAAAAAAAATTTATTAATTTACCTTTTAATTAACTTTTAAAAAAAATTTGAGAAAAAGGGGTAAATTTTTTTTTAAAGTTATTTTAAAATTTGGTTGGTATTTTGTTTTTGAACGGGAATTAAATTTAATTTTTTTCAAAATTTGGGTTCTTAAAAAATGTAAAATACCCTTTTTATTGGGTTAAAAAATTCACCACCAATCTTAAAATTAATGGCTTTTTAAATATCGGGGGTTTTGGGGCGGGGGTGGAAAAAAGTTTGGGGGGTTTTGGGAAAAGAATGGCCAACTGGGGTGGTTTTTGTTCTTCCTATTTTTAAAATTTTTTAGTTTTGTTTTAAATCCCCGGAAAAAAACAGTTTGGGTTTTTTTGGGGGGCCTGCATATAAAACAAAAGGTGATTTTTTAATTTGAAATGGGGGTATTTTTCCGTTCACTTTAGCTTCGTTTGGAAATTTTTGTTGTTTTTTGGGAACTCGGGTTTTCCATGGGGGGGGTTTTTGTAAAAAATTCTAGGGGAAATTTTAAAAAGGTGTAACCCCTTTTTTTTAAATACCCAAAAAAAATTTTTTCTCGGTTTTTTTTCCTTTTTTAAAAATTTTTTCATTTTGTTTTCGGATAGTTTTTTAAAATTTCCCTACAAAAAAATTTTCCCTTAAAAAATTTAATGACAAAAAAGCAAAGCCCCAGCGGCTACTTAAATTGGGGTAAAGTGGTAAAAGAAAAGTTTTTTTTCACTTGGCCTTTACTGGGCCCCAAAACCAAAAAGCACAAAAAAGAGTGGGGGTTTCCCCCTGGGACTGCCTATAGAAATCGATTGAAAAAAAGGGGAGTTTAATTTTTAAGGGGATTTAAAAAAAAATTTGGGTTTAAATTTCTGGCGCCAAAAAAAATTTGCCCCCAGGAAAAAAAAAAAGGGGAGGATGTTGGAGAATAAAAAAAAGAAAAACGGAAAGGGAAATTCCAGGGTTGAAAAAATTTTTTTAAAATTTTGGGAAAAAGAAAAAAATTTTTTTTTGTAACAGTAAAAACAAATTTTCCAATTTTTTTTGCTGTAAGTTTTTTTTTCAGATTTTAAGATTTGTAAAAAAGGGGAAATTTTAAAAAGGGGTTATTTAGGCAAAAAAACAAAAAAAACAGAAAACCTTTAAAATTTTTTAGGGGAACAAAAAAAATTTTTAAGAGTAAAATAATAAAATTGGGGACAGGGTTGATGTCTTGATTTTCCGAAAAACATCCCATCAGAAAAAAAAAATTTACAAAAAAGAAAAATTTAAGGTTTTTTAAAATTTGGGGGGAAAAAGGGGTTGGGGGAGGAAAAAAAAAATTTGGACTTAGAAGTTTTTGTTTTTTGTTTTATAGGAAGCTGACAGGGTTTGGGTTCGTAGGGGAAAGGGCTAACGGGAAAAAAAAATTTTTTTTTAAAAAAAAATTTTTTTGCAAAAAAAATTTTTAATTTTTTTTAAAAAGGGGGGGGGGGGGGAAAAAAAAAAAAATTTAAAAAAAATTTTTTAAAAAAAAAAAAAAAAAAAAAAAAAAAAATTTTTTTTTTTTTTTTTTCCCCTTTTTTTTTTTTTTTTTTTATTTAAAACTAAAAAAAAAAAGGTTTTAAATTTTTTATTTTTTTTTTAAAAATTTTTTTAATTTTTTTTTTTTTTTTTTCCCTTTTAAAATTTTTCCAAAAGTTTTTTTTTTTTTAAAAAAAAAAAAATCTACCCCCAAACAATTTTTAAAAAAAATTTTTTTCCCTTTCCCCCCCAAATTATTTTTTTAAAAAAACCCTTTATCTTTTTTAAAAAAATTATAAAAAATTTTTTTGTTTTTTTCAAAATTTTATTTCAAACGGGGTTTATTTTTGCCTTTTCTTTTTTTCCCCCTATTTTTTTTTTTTTTTTTTCCCTTTTTTTTTTTGGGGAGTTTTTTTTTCCCTTTTTTTCCTTTTTTCTTTTTTCCCTTTTTTTTTTTGGGGAAAATTTTTTTTTAAAATAAAGGGGGGGTTTTTTTTTTTAAAAAAACAAACCTTCAAAAAATTTTTTCCCCCCCCCAAAAATTTTTTTTTAAAATTTTAAAAGGGGGGGTTTTTTTTTTTTTCCCCCTTTTTTTTTTTTTTTTGGGGGGGGGCCTTTTTTAATTTCATTTTCCCCCCAAAAAAAATTTTTTTTTTTAAAAAAAAAAATTTTTTTTTTGGGTTTTTTTAAAAAAAAAAACCCCCCCCCCAAAAAAAAAATCCCAAAAAAAATTTTTTTGAAAAATTTTTTTTTTTTTTTTAAAAATTAAAATTTGCCCTTTTATTTTAAAAAAAAAAAAAAAAAAATTTTTTTTTTTTTTCTTTTTTTTTTTTTCCCCCCTTTTTCCCCCAAAAAATTTTTAAAAATTTTCCTTTTCCCAAACCCTTAAAAAAAAAAGGGGGGGGGGGGGGTTTTTTTTTTTTTATTTTTAAAAAACCCGGGGGGCCCGGGTGGGCCTTTGTTTTCCCAAAGGCCCCAAAAAAAAAAGGGCGGAAAGTAAAGGGGGGGGTTTGGGGGGCCCCCTTTACTTCCCCTAATTTCCTTCTTTTTTTAAATTTTTTTTTAATTTTTTTGGGGGGCCCCTAAAGGTTTTTTTTTACGCTGGTTTAAAAATTTTTTTTTACCCTCCCCCTTTTTTTTGCGAATCTTTTTTTTGGGGCCTTTTTTCCCCCCGGTTTTTGGGTTTTAAAATTTTAAAGGGGGAAAAATTAGGAAAAAAATTTTTTTTTTAATCCCCCCAATTTGCTCAAAAAAAGGGTTCTGGGGAAAAATTGGGGTTTGGAAATTTATTTAAAAAAATGGGTGAAATGGCAAAAATGGGGGGACTTAGCCCTTTGGAACCTTTTTGGGGGGCGGGAGGGGTCTTTTGGGATGGCTTTTTAAAATTAAAAAATAAAAAAGGGGGAAGGTATTTGTAATTACGGGTCATACCTCAGATGGCTTGGGTTTTAAAATGAAAAGTTTCCCCCCCTGATTTTATATCCCGTCATAGTCCCAAATAAAACCCAGAGGCCTAGTTAATTTAATCAAAACCCAATGGAATCGAAATCTGATGCCGATGCGGGCTGTTAAAAAAAAAATTAAATGGGGTTTATAAACCCCCATTGGGGTCCTAGTTAAACCCCTAAGGGGGTCCCCCCCTTAGGTTTGGAGTTTTAAAAGGGGGACATGTAATTTTTTTTTTTTTTTTATTGATTTCCCCGGTCGTGGGGGAAGGAAAGGGGGAGGATGGGACCAAAAAAGGGCTTTGGTCAAAAGGGTTTGGGAAAGGAGGGAGTAGGGTTTGGTTTTCCCTTTGTTTTGTCTGACTCCCCCTTTTTCTTTTAAAGGTTGGGGTTTGTGGTTCCCCCCCTTGCTACCTTTGGCCCTTTTAAACTCCCTACATATTTTTTAAACCAAAAACCCCTAATTCACTTCACTATTGGGGGCCCAATACAACAAATTAAAACATGTTTATAAAAAGGGGGGGGGGGTTAATTTTGGGGGCCATCAACACACATGGATTTAAAACTAAATTTTTTAAAAAAAAACACAAAATAAGGGGCAAAAGGGGCAAAATTTAAGGGCCCCAACTTTCACCCGGGGGGGGAAAAAAGGGGGATAGGCCAACTTTACAAAACATACATTTTTTTTTGGCCAAAAAAAAAACCACCCCCCGGGGGGGGAAAAAGGGGGGAAAAAGGGGGGAAAGAGAAAAAAAAAAAGGGGGGGGGGAAAAGGGAAAAAACCCCTTTTGGGAAGGGGGGAGGGGGGGAAAAACCCCCCCCCCGGGGGGAAACCCCGGGGGGGGTGAAACCCCCACGGGGAAAAAAAACCCCAGAGGGGGGGGGGGGGGGGTTTTTTTTCCCCCCTCCCCCCCCCCCCCCCTTTTTTTTTTGGGGAAAAAAAAGGGGGGCCCCCCCCCCCCCCCGGGGGGGGGGGGGGGGGGGCCCCCCCCCCCGGGAAGGGGGGTTAAAAAAAAAAAGGGGAGGGGGGCCCCTGGGGTGAAGCCGGGGGCCCCGGGAAAAACCCGGGGGGGGGGGCCCTTTTTTAGGGGAAAAAAAAGCCCCCAAAAAAAAATTTTCCCTTTTTTTTTAAAATTTTTGGGGGTTCCAGGTTTTTTAAAAAATATGGGGGGGGGGGGGCCCCCCCGGGGTGTTTAAACCCCAAAAAATTTGGGGGGGCCCCGGGGTTAGAGGAAGGGTGAAAGGGGCCCCCCCGGGTTTTAAAGGGTGAAAGAAAAGGGAAAGGGGGGCGAGACCCAGAGGAAAAAAAGGAAGGGGGGAAAAAGGGGGGGGGGTGGGGGGGAGGGAAAAAAAATTTAAATTTTTTTTTTTTTTCCCCCGGGGGGCCGGGGGGAAAAAAATAAAAAAAATTTTTAAAAAAAAAGGGGGGGGGCCCGGGGAAATTTTTAAAAAAGCCCAAAAAGGGGCCCAAAAAAAAAAAAGACCCCCCCAAAAAAGGGGAAAAACCCCAAAGAACAAGGGGGATAAAAAGGGGAAAAACCCGGGAAGACAAAAACAAATCCCAGGGAGGGGGGGGCAGAACGGGGGGGGGTTTTTTGGGCCCGGCCCCGGGGGAAATCAAGGGGGGGCCATTTCCCCAAACCGGGTTGGGGAAAAAAGGGGGAAAAAAACCGTTTGCATTTTTTTTAAAAAAAAACCCCCCCCTGGGGGTTTTTTTAGGGGGTTTTTTTTAAAAAAAAGGGGGTTTCTTGGGGGTTAACATGGCCCCAGGGGGAGGGCCCTTGAAAAGGGGGGAAAAATAAAAAAAAACCTAAAGTGTTTTTAAATTTTTCGGCCCCCGGGTTTTTTGGGTCTGGAAAAAAAAGGGGGGAAAAAAAAAGGGGGTTTAAAAGGGATCAAAAAAAAAAAAAAAGGGGAAAAAGGGGGGATAAAAAAGAGAGGGGGACAGGGGTTGGGACGGGGGGGGCCAAGGGGGGAAAGTTCATGGCATTAAAAAAAAGGAACCCCCCGGGGGCAAAAAAGGGGGGGAAAAGAAAAAACCCGAAAGGAAAAAAAGGGGAAAAAAAGGGGGGTTTTTTTTTTTGGGGATAACCCCCCGGGGGGCCCCAGGAAAAAGGGGAAAGAAAAAAAAAAAAAAAGGGTTTTTAAATTTAAGGGTATTACCCCGGGGGGGACCCCAAAAAGGCCCCCCCATAAAAAAAAAAAAACCCCCCCAAAAAATTTTGGGGAAAAAAAAAAATTTAAAGGGAAATTTTGGGGGGGGGGTGGTTTCAAATAAAAAGGGACAAAAAAAAGGGGGCCCCCCAAAAAACCCCTACCCAAAAAGGGCCCTTCCGGGGGAGGAAAAAAAAATTTTTTTTCCAACCCCGTAAAAAGTGGGGAAAACCCCCTTTTAAATGGCCAAAAATTTTCCTTTTTTTAAAAAAAAATTTTTATTCAAAAATTAGGGTTTTTGAAAAAAAGCCCTTTTTTTAAAAAGGGGGGGGTTTTCCCTTTAAAATTTTTTTAAAATTTAAAAAAAGGGGAATTTTTAATTAAAAAAATTTAAAATTTTAAAATAAAAAAAAAAAAAAAAAGGGGTTTTTCTTTTTTTGGCCCCCCAAAAGAAAAAAAAAAAAGGGGAAAAAGGGAAAAAAAAAAAAAAAAAATATTAAAAAAAAAGGAAAAAAAAAAAAAAAAAAAAAAAGGGGAAAAAAAGGACTCAGGAAAAAACCTAATTGCCCCCAAAATTGAAAAGGGAAAAAAAAAAGGCAGGAAACAATGTAAATCAATTGGACCGCCCTTTAAAAAAAGGGGCGGATTTAAAAAAAAAGTCACTTTCACATTTTACAGGGGCAGTTTTTTAAGGCACTTTTTAAAAAATTTTATTTTTTTAAAAACCCCCAAAACCTGGGCCCTTTCAAAACCCCAGCCATGACAAAATTTCCTTTAACCCCAAACCCAAAAAAAAACCCGGCCCCCCCTTTAGATCAAAGGGAACCCCTGTTCCCAATTAGATCCGGCCCCCGGGGGGGCCTACAACGGGGGCTAAAAAAAAACCCCCCAAAACGGAAAAATTTGCCGGGTCTTAAATTTTTGGGTTAAAAAAACCCAAAAAATTTTTCCTTATGAACCCAAACAAAACCACAAGTTTCCCATAAAAAAACTAAAAAGGAAGTTTTCCCAAAGGGGTTTTTTATTTTTCGTTTTCCTTTTTTTGGTTTTTTTCTGTTTTTTTCCCGGTTTTTTTAAGGGGGCGGGAAAAACTTTCCCATCCCTTTTGAAGATAACGCAGCATGTGGGGGGGAAAAGGGGTTTTTTTTGGGTCGGGCCCCAAGTTTAATTTGTATTAGTCCTAGGTTGGTTAAATTTTTTTTTGTTTTTTTTTTTTTTAAATTTTTTTTTTTTTAAATTTGGGGATTTTGTTTTGGGGTTTTTAAAGGGCATTCCCTGTTTGGGGAAACATCCAAAGCAAAGGGTTTTAAAATTTGGGGCCCAGAAGGGGCAGGAAAAAAAGGGGGGGGGTTAAGAAAGGGGGGAAAGGGGCTGGGGTCCCGGGGGTGGTTTTGGGGTGTGGGGGTTTGAGGCCAAAAAAAAACCCTAAATTTATTTATTGGGGTTGGGGGCCTGGCGGGGGAAAAAGTTTTTTTTTTTGGCTGTGCCCTTATAAATGGAATTGATTATACATTTATATATATATTTGTTAGGGGAAAAGCCCTTGTTTCCCAATTTTATTTTTTTTCCTTTTTTTTTTTTTCATAAATTTTTTTCTTGTAAATTTTTTTTTTTGACATCCTTTTTAACATCAAAACTTTTTTTCCCCTTTAAATAAAAAAAATTTTTTTTCTGCCCTTTCCTCGGTCTTTTTACCCCCCACCTGGCCAAAATTAGAGGGCCCTTTTTTTAGTAGCGGTTTGGGGGTTTTAAAATTTTTGTGTTTTTCATTTTTGGTTTTGGCCTTGGTTGGTTGGGTTTTCATATTGGTTTTTTTCTGGGGTTTTTTCCATTTAAAGGAATTTTGGGGGGTTTAAATCAGGTTTTTTTTAAAAAAACGTTTTCGTTTTTTTTATAAATGGGGCCGGTTAAAACCAAAGAGCCTTGTTAAAAAGCCTTTTTGGGTAATTTGTTCCAAAAAGATTTGGGGAAAATTAAAAAAAATTTTTTCCGGGAAAAAGTAAAAAGCGATTTCTTTTAAAAAACCCCTCCCCCCGGGGAAAATCAAAAAACTTTTTTTTGGGGTAAGCTTAATGGGGGAAAATAAGGCAGGGGAAAAAAATTCTTGTTTTAAACCCCCACAAACCCCCAAACCCTTTTTAAATTAACCTTAAAAGGTTTTAAAAAGCCAAAAATTTTTTAAACTTTCAACGGAAATTTGATGGGTTTCACCTAACTAATAAAGTTTGGGCTTTGTTTTATTTGAAAAAATAAAAAAAAAATTTTAAATATCACCTTAAAGGTATGTTTTTAGAACCCCCAAGTAATCGGGTCCACTAATCGCGGAAAAAATTTTTAAAACCGCCCCTTCTTTCAAAAGGGGGAAACTTTTAAAATTGGAGGTAGAAAGGAGGTAATTAAAAACCCAGAATATTTAAAATTTATCCAATAAAAATTTTTTTTTCTAGTAACTTAATTTTTAAAGGCCCCCGTTTAAGGGACAAGTTTTTTTAAAACAAAAATTTAAAACTTAACGAACAAAAAAAAAAATAAAAATTTATTGTTTTTAAACCAAATTTTTAAATGAAAGATTTTCCTTTTACTGCAAAAACTCTTAAAAATTCAGTTTTGGGAAAAAAAAATTTCCAAATTTCCGAAAAAGTTATTGGGGGGGGAAAAAATGGGAAACAGGGAAAGAAACCCCCCAAATTTACCCAAACCCTTCTTTGGGTTCCGTAAACAGGAAAAGGTTTTCCCCCAAAAAAAACCCCGGGCCCCTTTTCAGGGGATTTTAGAAAAAGGGGGAAAAATTCCATAAAATTTTGGATTGACTCCTTTAATTTTTCCCCCCTGGCCCGCCGGCGTTTTAACCTCTGCCTCCGTTTAAAACAATAAATTTTTTTTCAAATAAAAACCCTTTAAAACAAAACTCTTTTTAAATAAAAAAGAAACCATTTTTTATTCCGGGTTTTTTCCCCCTTATTTATTTCCCCAAATGTTTCCCCCTAAGGGAAAACGAACAAAGTGCCCCCTAAACCCCCGGGCCCCTTTTGGTAAATTTTTTTTCTTCATTTACAAAACGAAAACTGAGGAAAAAAAAAACAAAAGAACCCCAGGTGGTTGTAATACCAAAATTTTTTTGACCCAGAAGGCCCCCAAACCCCCCCCCTATGGGCCTCGGTTTTAGAAAAAAACCCCATGGAAACCCTCAAAACCAACGGCCCGACCCCTCCAAAACTTTTTTTTTTTTTCCCTTTTTTTGGCCCCCGGGAAAAACCCCGGGAAAAAGGGGGACAGAAAACCAAAAAAAAAAGGAACCAGGCTTATTAAAAAAAAATAAAAAAAACCCCCGGGGCAACCCCCAAATCCTATTTAACATTAATTTATTCCAGTTCTTTTCCGGGGAAAAACCCCTTTTTTTTGGAATTTTCCCCCAAAAGTTTCTTTGTAAGACCACCACTACCCTTTTCCCCCTTATTTAAAAGGGTAATTTTAGCAACCCACCCCAAGGGGGCCCGGCAAAAAAAACCCCCCGGGGGTTTTCCGCCCCAGGGCCCCGACAAAAAAAAATTTTTTTTAAAGTAAATTTAAAGGCCCCAAAACTCGCCCCAAACCCCCTTTTACTTTTGGGAATCCTTCATTTTTCCCATTGGGGTCACTGGGGCCTTGTTTACCGAAAATTTGGGTTTTTAATTGGAAAAACCCAAGAACGTAGTGGACCCCCTGTTTTTAAAAATCATTAACCTTTCATCCTCCCCATCAGGGGTTTTAAAAAGGCCTCTTTTTTTTGTCACCTTTTTCCATGGGGCTTTAGGGGTGAACCCCGGGGCTTTTTCCCGGGTTTTTTAAAGTTCCCCCATTTTGGGTTTTCCGGGCCCCAAAATTGTTAGAATCCCCTTTTCTTTGCCCACTGGGATTAGGTGGCAAAGTACTTTTAGCCTTGAAAAATAATTTTTTGGGGTTAGGGCCAAACCCCTAACTCTAAAGCCTTATAATTTTCCAACCCTTTTGTTTTTTTTTCCCAAATCCCCGCTTTCCCAGGGTATCGTTTATTTAAATTTTTTTGTGCCCTTTGATCCCAAAACTGGGGATTTTCCTTTTTTTTTATTTTTTTCTGTCGATTCCCTTTTAATTGTCTCACCCCCTCAAAATAATGTGAACCCCCGATCAGGTTTCTTTTATGATTTTCCTTTCACCCCGGAGATTTTGGGGGCCTTCCCTTTTTGGCCCCCCTAAGTAAACCCTTTAAAAAAGAAAAGGGAACCCCGCTGGCCCCCGGCCCTTTTTATCCCCCTGCTTCCCCCCCCCCATATTCCATAATTTGATTTCCAAGGTTTTTTTAAAAATAAAAGGGGTTGTTTTTGGTTATTTAAGATTAATCTTTTCAAATTTAGGAAAAAAGTCATTTTCCCCCTTCCAAAAAATTCTTCTGTAAATTGGCAGGTTCAAAAAGGCCTCCAGTCATTTCCCCCAAATTTCCCCCCGGGGAAAAATTACGTTTCTTTTTTTGTTGTTTCTTTGGACTTTAAAAATTGTATTTTCCCCTTTAAAAACCCCCCCCCTGAATTGGGGAAACTTTTTTTGTTCCAAAATTTTTTTTATAAAAAGTTTTTTCTGGGGTGGAAACCCATTGGTGTTCTTTACCTTTTTCATAACCTGGTTTTTTTTAATTAAAGGAAATGTTTTAGCCCAAATTAAAAAAAAATTTAAAAGATAAACCCCCTTTTCAGGGAATGAAATGACCCTCTTTTTTACCCCCCCATTTCCCTTAAACCCAAAAAAAAACCCAAGGAAAATTTTAAAAAGAAATTTTTGCTAAGTTTAAATTTTCCTTTGGGAACCCCCCAATTAAAAGGGGGGCCAGTGGGTGGGGGGCCCCCCGGGGGGGGGGTAAAAATTCTGGGTTTTTTTTTCATGGTTTCCCTTTTTAAGAAAGGTGAGCTTTTTTTCCTTTTCTTTTTTTTTTTTTGTCTTTTTTTATGGGTTCTTTTTAAACCCCGGGCCCCCTTGGGCCTTTTTATAAACCCCCTTCATTTTATCCCTCCTTTTTAAAAAAATTTTTTCTGATTCCCTTGCCCCCCCTTTTTATTATTTGTAATATAAAAATAAATATAAAAAAATTAATTTTAAAATAAAAATTTTAATAAAATATGAAAAATTAAATCCTGTCGGCTTCCAAAAATTTTTTTGAATCCCCTTAAAAAGAAAGGAAATAAATATATAAAAAAAGTTACGTTCCCCTTAAGGGGACCCTTTAAAAATTTTTTCTAGGGGCATTTTCCAATTTTCCCCACCAAAACAAAAAGGGAAACCAATTTTTGGAAACCTGAAAAGGAAAAAATTGGGGTTTCTTGCCCCTGCGGGGTTGGGTTTTACCCTTTTGGGGGGTTAAACCCGGCCTTTTGGGGAGGGGGTACGCTGGGCCCCACCCCAAAGGGCACAAAGGGGCCCCAAAAACCCCCGGGGGAAGGGGGTTAGTTAGGGAAGGGTAAAATAAATCTAAAAAAAAAAACCCCAAAGTAATTTTTTGGTTTAGAAAAACACAGAAAGCCCCTTTTTTGGAAAACCCCAAGGGGGAAAACAAAAAAAAAATTTTGAATAAAGGACAATAAAAGGATAAAATACATTTTAAAAAAAAAAGGGTCCCCAAAAAAAGGGGAAAAAAAAAAAACAAAAAAAAAAAAAAAACCAAAAACCCCCCCCCCAAAAAAAAAAAACCCCCAAACCCCCAAAAAAAACCCAAAACCCAAAAAACCAAAAACCCAAATTTCCCAAATTCGCCAAAAAGGGGGAAAAAGGGGGCAAATGTCTTCTTTAAAACCCTTTCCCCGATAGGGGCCTTTTTTTGGGGAAAAAGAAAAATTTTCCCTTAATTTAGGGATTCCAAATAAAGGGGGTATAAGCTAAGGCCCCCCAAAAGGGGGGAGGTGGGGGGCGAATAGGGACCCGTACCCAAAATAAAAAAAGGGGTCACGATGGTTCTTGGGGGCCTTTAAAAACCCGGGGGGCAAAAATTTTGGTTGCCCGTAAACCCCAAACCAAAGGGGAATAAGAGGTGGTTATTCCTCCTTTTTTTTGTTCAGGGCCCCCAAAAATTTTTTCAATTGGAAAAAAAATTAAAGGGGGAAATTTCCCCCCAAAAATTTTTAATGCGGGAATGCTAGGGTTTTTAAAAGGGGGAAAAAAAAGTATTGGGGGGGGTAAGGGGTTTCCCTTTTTTCCTGGGGGAATGAAAAGGAGGAAACCCAAACCCCAAAAATTTTGATTGGGGGTTTTTGGGGAAGGGGACGTTTTGACCCCCTTGGGGGGCGAAGTGAATTTTGGGGGGCAGTTTGTCCATTTATTTTAAAATTTGCCCCCCAGGGTTTTTTTACGGGGGGTGTTTGGGGAAACCCTTGAGAATCATTAAAAAAAAGAGTGAGTTGTGATAAAAAGCTTTTAGATGTAAAGGGGAAATTTAAGGGAAAAACGAAAAAGGGGGGGAAACCCCCGGGGGCCCCCCCAGCCGGCCGGTTTAAAACCAAAATTCCCTTACAATGGCAAACCATGGGGGTGTGCCAACCCCCCTTTTTTTTCCGGATGATTTTTACCGGGGGTAAAAACCCCGGGTTAAAAATTTTCTGGTTTTAGGGTTTTCCTAAAAAATTTATTTTACCCAAAAGCAAGAACCCCCCCCTTTTTCAAAAAAGAGAAAAGGGGACATTATTAAAAATTAAAGGAAATGAGGGCCCCCCGGCATTTTTTACCTTAAGGGTTTTTTGGGGGGGGGTTTTTCCCCCCTTTTAGGGCCCCCCTTTTGGAAAAATTTTTTAGGGATTTGGGTTTTGGGGGCTAAAGGGAAAAGGGTCCCCCTTTCTTGGAAAAAAGGGGTTCGGTTTTTAAAAAAATTTGAAATTAGGGGAAAAATAAAAATGGGGGAGGGAAACCTTTTACTGAAAACCCAGTTGGTAAAGAAAAAGGGCGGAGGGAAAAAGTAAAAAAAACGAAACCAAAAACAAAAAAAAATCAAAATGTGGTATTTTAAAAAATTTTGGTAAAGCTCCCGGGGAAATTTTAAAAACCCCCCAGATTAAAAATTAGTGAGGCCCAAAAAAAGAGGGGGGCTTATTTAAAAAACAGCAAAAATTCCCAAAATTTTAAAAAAGGTATTTCGTTTCAAAATTTAAAAATTGGGGTTTGGGATATTTAAGTAAAATTTTACGACTTTTTAAAAAGATAAACCAATAAAAAAAAAGAAAAAAAACAAAGGGGTTTTTTGAAAGACTAAATAAACTTATAACCAAAGCCAAAATAAAAAAAAATCACCTTGGGGGTGAAAAAGCTGTGTTTTAAAAATTTTTTTGGGGAAAAAAAAGGGGGTTAAATGAAAGGGAAAAAAAGAAAAAAAAAAACTAATCAAATGGCTTTTTAAATTACATCCGGAATTATAATGGGCCCCCCCCCATAATTTTCCCAAAAAGGGAAAAATGAATGGCCAAATGGGGAAAAAATTTTTTGGGAAGCTTTTAAAAAAAAAATTAAACCCCCTAAAGCCCCTTTTTTTTTTGAAAGGGAAAAGTCAAAAATACAAAAACAAAAAGGGTAAAAAGGAAAAGAAATTTTTAAAAGAAGGAAAACCCCCCCCTTTTTTTCCCCCAAATCAATCCGTGGGGAATTTGATTTTAAAAAACTTTTTTAAAAAGGGCGGGGTTTTCTGGGTTTATCAGTTTCTCAAAAACATTAAACCCCCGATATCCCGGGGGGGTTTTTCCCCCCCCAAATTCGATATTGAAAAATTTTTAAAAAAACCCTCTGGGGAAAAAAGGTGAAAATGAAAGAAAATTTTTGAAAACCAAAAACCCCGGGCCCCAAATTCCCTACAAAATTGAAAATTGGGGGGCCCGAATAAACCCTTTTGAGGGGAATTAAACAATTCTTTTTTAAATCCCCATTTTAAAATTTTGCCCCCAGAGACCACAGATAATTTTTTCGCCAAAGGGTTTTGGTCTCTTTTTATGTCTCCCGGGGGATGGGGGGTTTAGTGGCTTTTAAAGCCCAGAAAAAAAAATTTTTTCCTCAGAAAATTTAAACCCAAGAAGGGGGGGGGGAAAAAATCGCAAAAGTCCCAGAAACCCCCGTGGTAAGAAAAAAAAAACCAAAAAATTTTTTTGATTGTTTAAAAAAGGGGGTTTTTTTAAAAAAACCCAAAACTCCCGGCAAAGGCTTAAACCCCGGCCGGAAGAGGCTAAAAACCCCATTGCCAAAGAAAAAAAATCCCGGGCCCCGCAAAGTTTTTTTCGAATTTTACCCGGGCAAACAGGGTTGGACTGCCCTTTTCCAAAAAAGGTTTGGGAAAGGTTAAACTTAAATTGGGAAATTTTTTCCCCCCAATTTTTGTTTTCCCCCCTCTTTTTGGGAACCAAGAAGAATTTTTTTGGCAGAAAATTTGGGGGGGTTTTTTCCCAATTTGCTGCTTTTGGATGCCTCTGGGTTTTTTCTTCCCGAACAAAACCCTTTTTTTGGGGATGAAGGGGAAATTTTTTTGAAAACTTCCAGCCCGAAAAAAGGGGCATGAGAGAGTTCAAAGTTAGAGAGGATTAAAAGTTTAAATGGGATTCTTTTTTGCTTTTTCTTTACCAAAATTGTACCTCTTCCCTTTTTGATTTTTCCTTTCTTTTGGCCCCCCGGCGGGGCCTTCTTCCCCTGGGGAAAATTATTAACCCAACAAATTTTTTTTCCCCTTTTAAACTTTGGGGTTTTTTCCAAAATTTTATTTTGATTTGGATCATATCCGGGTTAAAAACCCCAAAATTTATCCAACCGTTTTTGAGTTCGCTTTTTTTTAATTTTGTGCCCCTTTTTAGGGAATATCGGATATTTCCGGGGTTTTTTTGGGGGGCGGGGTTTTTTCCAAATGAGGGGGAAAACGGGCCAAGGGGAGGGGAGCCAAGGGGCCCCCCCCTTTTTGGAAAGAGGGGGCTAAAAAAAGGGCAAATTTTGGTTTTTGATTCAAGGGACCCTTTAAGATCTAATCCATTTCCCCAGGGCCCAAGGAGGACGGGAAAGATTTGCCAAACTTCCCAGGGAAATTTTCCCACAGGGGTCGGGGGGGAAAACGGGGGGGGGGTTTTTCCCCTATTGGGGCCCCTTTTTTCCCTTCTTTTTTTTTAGGGTTTTGTTTACCCTTCCCTTTTCCCAAACTAGAATAACTTTTTCCTTTTTTTTCCCGTTTGATTCAAAGGGATTTTCCCTTCCCCTTTTCGCCCTTGGCTCCTTTTTTTACCAATTCCCACTTCTTCATAAAAATTTTTTTCCCCCCGGGGGCCCTTCATATTTTTTTCCCATTTCTGAATGCCAAGTCCTTTTTGGGGCCCCCACCCCGTTTTTCCTTTTTAATTCTTTTGCTCGTTTTCTTTTTTTTTTTTGGGGCCCCTTTGGGAGTTTTTTCCAAAAAAAAAACCCTTTTAAAAATTTTTTTTCCCCTTTTTTGGGGGGGTTTCCCATTTTTTTCCCAAAAAATGGGGTGGCCCAAAAAACCCGGGCGTTTTAGTCCTGTCCCTCCCAAAAAATTCTTTTTCCCTTGGTTTTTGGAATTACAAAAATTTAGGGGATCCGAAAAAGTGTTTAACACCTTAAAGAAAGGCAACCCCTTTAAAAAATCATTTTCCCCCACAAAACAAAACCCAGGGAAAAGGGAATATTCCTTTGGAAAAAAGAAAATTTCCCCCCCAATGGTTTTTTTCCCCAAAAATCTATTATCTTTTTTCCCTTCCCCCATTTAAAAAGGGGACCCACCCCTTTTATTTAAAAGGGGGGAAACTTTGTGTTTTCTTACACTTTGGGGGGGACAAGGTTTTTTTTCCGGGTTTATTTTTAGAAGTTTATTTATTTTCCCTTTAAACCCCAAAAATTGAAACCCTGAGCTACATAATTCCCAAACGCCCCCTTTGACTCCCCAAAATTTTGCTAAACCCCCGGGCAAAAACCCCCCCCGGGTCAAACAGGGGCCCCGGGGGGCCCAAAAGGATCCCCCCTTTGCGGGGTTTCCCTTCCACCCAGGTCTCCCTTTTTTTCCGGGGCCCCCCCCCATCCCCCCCAAAATCCCCTTTTACCCGAACACTTTAGGGAAGGTTTAAAACAATGCAGGAGCCTTTAAAAAAAGAATTTTTTATTTTTACTTTTGGTTTGGACCTTTCCTTTCAACCCAACAAAAAACTTTTTTCCCTGATTTTTTTTAAAAAATTTTAAAAAAAGGTTAAAAATTATATTTTTTAAGGTAAAAATTTTTACAAATTTTTTAAAAAGAAAATTGAAAAATTGAAGTTATAAAAAGGGTTATATTTTCCCAAATTTTTAACTAAATTAAACCCCTTTTTAAAAAAAAAAACCAACCCCCTACTCCAAACCCCTCCCAAAAATCCCCCAAATTTTAAAAATTTTTTTTTCGGGTAAATTTTTTTAAACCCCATCTTTTTTCCTTAAAATCCAGAAACCCCCGATAATAAACAAAATGGGGAAATTAGGTAAGTAATAAAAATAGAGGGTTTCGCTTTCCCATTTGAATTTTCAGGGAAAAAAAAAGTGGGTAAGTAACTTTAAGGGGGCTGGATTAGAAATTTTTTAAAACCCCAATTTAAAATTTTTCTTATCCCAAAAAAACAGGGGGGGCCAAGAGAGCCAAGTTTTCTGCACCCATTTGGGCCCCCCAAGCAAACCCTTTAAAAACTTGAAAAAGGAGGACCCCTTTGAATTTTAAAAACTAGTAGTTGGGCAGATTTCCCCGGGGGGAAACATTTCCACAATTTTTCCTTTCCAAAAAAAAGGGGGAAAAATTTTAGGGGAAAAAATTAGTTTAAATTTTAAAAAACCCGAAAACTACTTTAGGCTTCCCATTTCCCCCTACTAAAGGGCCCCCAATCCCGGGAGACCTCCTAAACGCAAAAAACCCCACCGGGGTGACTCCTGGCAGGAACCCTTTACCATAATGACACGTTTTTACCGACACTAAACCAAAATAAAACTTAGCCAAAAAAAAACCCAAATTTTAAAAAAAAAAAAAAAAAGATTTAAAAAAAAAAAAAAAATACATCAATTTAAAATTAAAGGATAAAAAACAAAGGGATATTTTAAAAAAAAATTCAAAAAATTTGAATTAGAAACCCAAAAAAAAAACCGGGTTTTTTTTTTCCCCCGGAAAAGGTGCCCTACAAAACTTTCAGGGGAAAAAGCCCCAAAACCCTTTTTTTATAAAAATTTTTAATTAACCCCCCTTGCCCTTTTACTGGGGAAAAAAATTTTTAACCCACTTTTTTATTATAAATCCAAACAAAAAAAAATTTTGAAAACTCCTAGAAAATTTTTAATAAATAAATTTCCCAAAAACTATTAAAAGAAGGATACTAAAAAAAAAAAGATAAAAAAGGCGGTTCCCCCAATGAACTTTAAAAAAACACCGATTTAAACCCCCCTTTTTAAAATAAAAACATAAATGAATAAAACTTTTTTTTTGAGCCCAAAAAAAACCCGGATAAATACTTTACAAATTTTGGTTTATTGAACCCGAAAACGGAAAAAATTCCCCAAAAAAATAAAAAAGGGGGGAAGGGAGTTCAAAGAAAACCCCTTTTTTTTGGGGGCGGCGGGATAAAAAGGAAAAAAACCCCAAAAAAAAAAAGAAAGCTCCTAAACAGTTTAAAAATAAAAATTTTGGCTAAAAATTTAAATGGATATTCCTTTTTAGATTTATTTTTTGAAACCTGGGGTTCCCTCAAGTCCTATTTATTCCCCCAAATAAAAAAGGCCCACCAATCCGATGAAAAACCCCTTCCCAAAGACCCATCCCCCATAGGGAGCTTTAAGACCCAAAAATTTTTAAAACCAAAAATTTAAAACTCATTTTTAAAAAAAAACACATTATTATTGGGGAAATAAAAATTTCCCAAAAACCCCCAAGGGCCGAAGAAACCCGAAAACCAAAAAACTAAAAATTATTGGGGACAAAAAACCCAAAATTGAAAACTTAAAAATTTAAACACGGTTTAAAAGAAATAAAATCAAAAATTTTTATGCTTTTTTACCCAAAAATAAATTTTGCAAAAATTTAAAACCCCCGGCCAAAAAATTGAATGTAAAACCCCTTAAGGGGAAAGCCCAAAAACCCCCCAATTTTATAAAAATTTAACCCCCAACTTCCTTAAATTTCAGAACAAAAAAAAAATTTTCTCCCAAATTTTCCCCCAAAATTTTTTTCTTTCAAACAAAAAAAAGGACTTTAAAAGACTTGCCAATTCCCTTTAAATAAATGTTAAAAATTTAAAGTCCTGCTAAAAAAAAAGAAAGGCCCCTGGGAATATAAAATTTTTTAAAAGGCTGAAACCTCCAATTTTTCCCCTTTTAAAAATAAGGAAAAAACAAAACCCCCCAAAATAAAATTTTATTAATCAAAAAAATTTTAAGGGGTGGAATCCTTTTTTAAAAAAGGGTCAACTTTCAACAAATAAATGATCCAATTTAAAAAGTAGTTTGTTTTAAAATTTTTAAAAAAAAGACAAAACCTAAAACCCCTTTAAAAATCCGGCCCACCCCAAAAAAAAAAAAGGTGGGGTCACCTAATTTTGGAATTTAAAAAATTTTAAAAAAAAATAAAAACCTGGAATGACCAAAAAATGATTGGTGGTTTAGGGGAAATAAAACCTGCATTTCTTTTGTTCCCTTTTTTTGACCCCAAAAAAATTGTTAGCCAAATACTAAAACCCCTTTTAAACCAAAAATTTGGGAAAAATTAACATTTGGTTAAGAGCTTTTATCCCACCACTGCAGCCCCCTTTTAAAACCTCCTGCCCTTTTTTGCCTGGAAAAATCCAGGTTTTCTTAAATCTGTCTTTTTTTCCTCAAAAATTAATCCCTTCCTTTGAAAAATTTTCCCAAAAAAGAAATTTTTTAACAAACCCATTTTTCCTTTACCTACCTTAAAAAATTTCCCATTTAAACCTTTTACCCTTTTGAATTATAAAAATTTTTTATACTCCTTAAAATCCCAAAAAAGGGGAAAAATTTTCCCCAACATTTTAAGAAAAGGGGTAAATTTTAATCAGAAATTATTTTTATATATGAAAAACTAAAATTAATAAAATTTAAAATTTACTGGGGAAAAAACCCCTGCCGGGAAGATTTAACCCCAAGGTCTGGGTGACCCCCCACTGGAAATGTTGGGTTACCCCCAAAAAATTTTTAAAAATTTTTTTAAAAATTTTCAGAAGTCCTGGGTTAAAAATTGGGGTCCCAAAGAAAATTTTTTAAAAGTTTTAGAAAAAAAGGAAGATAAAATTATTTTAAAAGTACATTTTCCCCAATTTAAAAGTTAAAAAAGTTTCCCTTTTTAACGGCCACCCCCAAAAGTTCGTTTTTTGTTTTTATTTTGGGGAAACATTTTAAAGGTTTTTTCCCCAAAAAAACCCAAGTTTTTTTTTTTAAAACTGAAAATTAATAAAAAAGGTAGGGGGTTTTTAGATTAAAACCTTTTTTAGGTTTTATTTTTTTCTTCTTTTTCACCCCCCCGTTTAAAGTGAAGGGATATTTTTTTTTAGTTGCACCCCGGTTTTATGCATGTTCTGGGGGAATCGGCGGCTATTTTTTTCATAACGCTAATACCCTCCCCTTTTTTCCCGTAATCCAAACTTTTTTTAAAAAATTTAAAAAACAAAGTATCTGCTCCCCTTTTAAACCGTTTTCTTATTCTTTTTAAAATTTAAATATTTTTTACAAATCCCCCCTTTTATAAGGGGATTTAAAATTTAAAATTTTTTAAGAGTGCGCAAAAAAAAATTTTAAATTATTAGAAAAAAATATTTAAATAACGATTTTTAAATTCGTGAGGCATTTTATTTAACAAAAAACAATTTATTTGGTACCCCTGGGGCAACCCCCCTAAGGTTGGGGGGAAAAAAAAAAATTTTTATTGGAAAAATTTAAATTTTTTTAAAATTTTAAAATGCAATTAATAAAACGAATAAATAAAGGGGGTTTTTTAAAAAAAATTTAAAAGGAAATTAATTATTGTTTAAAAAAAGGGGGCCCCAGTTTTTTAAAGGGGAAAATCCCCCCCCTTTTTCCCCTTTTTTTTTAAAAAATTTTTATATCAAAAAAATAATAAGAAATTTTAAATTTAAGAGCTTAAACCAAATGAAACCTTTTTCCCTTGAAAAAAAAAGCAAATAATTAAAAAAAATAGACAAAAAAAAAAAAAAAAAAAAATTAAATTTCTTTTTTTAAAAGGGTTTTAAAAAGTTAATTAAACGATTTTAAAGTTTAGATGTTCATTTAAACAAAAAAAACACTAATTAAAGGGAAAAATTGTTGAATTTACATTTTTTTTTTATATTTTTTTTTTTAAAAAATTTAATGCCACCAGGGGGAAAAATATTTTTTACCGTTTATTTTACCTCTTTTTTTTTTGGGGTTTCCCTAAAACCTTTTTTTTGTTTTTCCCCTTTTAAAAAAAATATAATTTTTTTTTCCATTGTTTTCCCCCGAAATTTAATTTTCCCCCTTTTTCCATTTCTTTTAGAAGGCGGTTAAGGGCAAAAAAGAGAATTAAAAGGGAATTTTGGAGGGAGGTGGGAGGGGGGGGTTTTTTTGGGGGTTTTGAGCAAGACCAATTTTATAAAATTTTAATTTTTCTGGCTAACACCCATTTTTTTCTTCCATGTTAAAGTCAATTCTGGCGTTATCAGGGGCCCTGGTGCCCCAATCCCTTAACCCACTAATAGCTTTTTTTTGTGAGCCCATCCACATTTGCAGTGGGTAATGATGTTATATACTATTTGAAATTAAATTAAATTGGATGATCTAATAAAATTTTTCAGAATAAGCATTTAAATTGAGGGCAGGTTTTAACCCTCTTTTACTCCATTTATCTTTATTCATTTTTTTTTATCTACATTTGTTTTTACTAGAAAAGTTTTTTAGACTCTGGGCCTTTTCTCAGGGGGTTTTTAAGTTTTTTTAAATTTTTTCTTTTTTTTTTTGAAAAATTTGATTTTTTAAGGGTTTTTTTTTTAATTTTTCCCATAATAAAATAAATAATAATAAAATAAAGATCAGTTGAAATATATGCAGGAGCTCAACCAAATTGGAAATCAAAAATGCTTAGCTGAAAAAATAAAAGCATAAATCCTGGCCACCTATATATTTTCTTTCCTTATATTATGACCAATGCTAACAAAAAACTGAGATGAATTGTGTCTTAATTCAAAATATGGATCAAGTATTACAATGGTGAGCTCTGCTTGAGACAAGTGAAGTAGCTTTTCAGGATCCTACCTTGAATCATCGATGATTCCACCAAGATGAAGCATGCTTCTCAAGTATTTAGAGTGTCCATTTTATCTGTAGAATTACCACCTACTGAAAGAAGCGTCAGTTTTTTTTGTCTGAATTTAAACCCAAAGTAGGCAATTAATGATATAGTCAGTAGATGAACTAGTATTTGATATAAGTGATGAATAAATGGTGTATTTAAGATGCTGCCTACCCAGAGTGCCAAGGAATATATTGCTTGTAAGACAGTCTTCCACTGCCCTTCTCCAAATATTTTTTTCTCTTATCCAATCAGATTTCTGTGGAAAGAGAGATGGAGAAACTTGAGAGGACCTTCATTGATCTGATTCACCACATTGAGGAAGCCCACAAGAAATTGAATGAGAGGATCAGAGAACAAGAAAAGAGAGAAATGGAGAAGGCTGAAGCTGTCATGGAGCGACTGGAGAAGGCGATGGAGGGAGCTGAATAGGAGAGACGCTGAGCTGAAGGAGCTTTCAGAGACCAAGGATCACATCCACTTCCTGCAGGTGAGAGCAACACATCATAAGGAATCTGGTCAGACTGGGGTGTGTGGGACCTCAGGAGTTTTTACAAATGGCAAGAACAGACCATTCAGCCTAATACAGATTATCTTTTTATATTAAACTAATAGTTCTAAAATTTATGCAAAAATCTCAGTTACCTTTTCCTTTAAGGGGTGATAGCTCCCTAGTTGGAATAAGTTCTTTTGTAATTATGGTGTTTTAAGTAACCCAAAACTATATAGATATAATGTTAAAAAAAAAGGTGATATCCCTCCAATAGTGATACGGCGGTAAAATCACATAAGAGAAAATAACTTGCTTCTCTAATGATGATTTATGGCATTACAGATGAGGAAGCCATGACACACTTTGTGTATAGTTTGTCATTTTCGTTGCTGCGCTGAAAGGATTTTCAGGATGGATAGCTATCACCATCCATCCATTCCAACTTCAAAGTGATTGTTTGTCCACGTCTTTTATACTGGATCCTCCATGTGCAGGCCCCCGTTGGCAAATGTCCATTTCCAAACAAGAAGAAGATTTTGCTGACTTTTACAGCGACAAAATAGTATCCACGTCTTTAGGTTGACTATACATTCTCAGCTGTCTTTGTCAATCTTGTCCCCGCTGGCCAGCAATTCTAAAGCTAGAGCCCCTGTGTAACTTTCCTGGCCTTACATGTAGTGGGTTTCTAAATCATTTTTTTACAGATACAGTGACTTTAAACTTATATTCTTATTACACTTTTGTATACAAAGTATAGACAAAGTATAGTAATCATTAAAAATTCAACCTTGAGATTTTGATGAATCTTGATGTTTTAGACTTAACCTGAGTCAGAAAATACTGTTTTTGGAATTATGTTGCGTGTCTGTGTGTAAAACCCATAACTCAAAAAAACAACAAGATAGATGGATGAAATTAGGCATGTGATTGTTTCAATCATAATTGTAGATCTGTATTAACATTTGGGCCAAATCCATCAACCAAGGGGGTACTTAACCGAACATATACTCCATTTATTTTTTCTATTCTCATCAGATTATGATTTATTCAACTTTCTTTTATAGTAATTGTTAAACATATTAATTGATTTGATTTTTTTTGATGGTTCTTAATGTACATAATACAAATAGCATAAAATAATAATTTATAAATAATCAATGTCTTGAGTTTCTCCTAATATCATCCCCATATCTGATATACAAGAAGTGGGGGAGCGACTCTGATTTTCTGATGAAGAAGTTTGAGGTAGGGGTGGTCAACCCCCTGGTGAAGTTCAACAAATGCTTCAAATTATTTTTCTCTTATAAATTTTTTCCCAAAACTTTCTTAAAAAAGAGATGGAATTGAAGGGATTCATTGTTCCCTATTCAAAAAAAAGATGTGATTTACTTATAGATATCATTCTATTTTCAAATCATTTTGAAGATGGAACAAGACTTTTGTCATTCAGATGGAGAAAGAATAAGGGATAGAAAAAGGAAAGAGAGTACTTACACTGAAGGTTGACAATACAAGAGTTTAAACAGTATCCACTCATGAAAAAATATAGATCTCAGATTGTGGACTAATTTTAATGAAGACGACCTTCAGAAATCTTATATTAACAATATAAAATACAAAAATTATTTTTCTTTAAATAATGATTTGGAAACTTTAATTAATGTTTAAAATTATATTTATTAATTAAAAATAACAAGGAAATGTAATAAGAATCTGCTTTCTATGTGTTCTGTACAAAAGCTACACATTGTGATGTTCATTCCTCTAATTAGATAGTACACTTTATGCTGATATTTAGCACGCTTTTTTATTCATGTACCATTGAGTTTCCTTTCCACGGATTTTGATTTAACCTGTTCCTTTTTAAATTCTCAGTTTATTTGATTGTATATCAAGCTCATCGGCTGGTCTAGCGCTTCAGGTGGTTTCACAAATTTTACAGAGACTGATTTAATTTAATTTGTATAATTTGCAAAGTAAATGTTAACATCATTAATGTAGCGTTAGAGCCTGGTCGAATCTTAATATGTGTGTTTGAAACTCAATACAAAAGTGGTGATGTATTTCATAAATGAATTTAAATTGGAATCTCAACAGTAACTTTATGAACATATCCTTTATTTTTTTTCTTTATTCATTATTTCTATTTTTTATAGTAAATTAATGTGTTGTTTTGTGTGGTTTTTAATTTTTTCTTTTAAAGATTTTATAATTTATTTGATTTTAATTCCCCAAATAATATATAAAAAAAGGAATTTCAGATAAAATTAAGTGGAACAAATTTATAATATTCTTTTTATTTTGCAACAAAAAAAATGAAATTGTTAATCAAAATATGGAATTTTAAAGCCTTTGCTGAGACAAGTAATAGTTTAATTAAAATTTAAGTCTTTGAATTCCCTTAAAATCCAGTTTTCAATTAAAGTAATTGAATATCGAGATAATGTTTTAAATGTGATAATTATTAGCTGCCTACCCAGAGTGAGGTTGCTTGAAAAGCTTACGTCTAATAACATCTTTATAATGAAAAATGCAAAGCGTGATTTTTTATGGAAGCAACAATTTTTTACAATAGGAAGAAGATATGACAGGACCTCAGAGCACAGAATTAGGAAGCCCACAAGAAATTGAATGAGAGGATCAGAGAACAAGAAAAGAGAGAAATGGAGAAGGCTGAAGCTGTCATGGAACAACTGGAGAAAGATATCGAGGAGCTGAATAGGAGAGACGCTGAGCTGAAGGAGCTTTCAGAGACCAAGGATCACATCCACTTCCTGCAGGTGAGAGCAACACATCATAAGGAATCTGGTCAGACTGTGGTGTGTGGTACCTCAGGAATTTTTACAAATGGCAAGAACAGACCATTCAGCCCAATACAGATTATCTTTTTATATTAAACTAATAGTTCTAAAATTTATGCAAAAATCTCAGTTACCTTTTCCTTTAAGGGGTGATAGCCCCCTAGTTGGAATAAGTTCTTTTGTAATTATGGTGTTTTAAGTAACCCAAAACTATATAGATATAATGTTAAAAAAAGGTGATATCCCTCCCATAGTGATACGGCGGTAAAAATCACATAAGAGAAAATAACTTAGCTTTCTCTAATGATGATTTACGTGGCATTACAGATGAGGAAGCCATGACACACTTTGTGTATAGTTTGTCATTTCCGTTGCTACGCTGAAAGGATTTTCAGGATGGATGACGTCATCACCCATCCATCCATCGGCTTCAAAGTATTTGGTTGTTTTCCACGTCTTTTATACTGGATCCTCCATGTGCAGGCCCCACGTTGGCAAATAGTCCATTTCCAAACAAGAAAGAAGATTTTGTGCTGACTTTTAACAGACGACAAAATAGTATCCACCTGTCTTTAGGTTGACTATACATTCCTCCAGCTGTCTTTGTCAATCTTGTCCTACGCTTGGCCCAGCAATTCTAAATGCTGAGAGCCCTTGTGTGCTAACTTTGGCTGGCCTTACATGTGAGTGGGTTTCTAAAATCATTTTTGTACAGAGTACAGTGACTTTAAACTTATATTCTTATTACACTCGTATACAAAGTATAGACAAAGTATAGTAATCATTAAAAAATTCGACCTTGAGATTTTGATGAATCTTGACGTTTTAGACTTAACCTGAGTCAGAAAATACTGTATTTTGGAATTATGTCTGCGTGTGTGTGTGTAAACACAATAACTCAAAAATACAACAAGATAGATGGATGAAATTTGGCATGTGATTGTTCAATCATAATTGTAGATCTGTATTAACATTTGGGCCAAATCCATCAACCAGTAGTGGTACTTAACCTGAACATATACTCCATTTATTTTTTTCTATTCATGCATCTGCAGATTATGATTTATTCAACTTTACTTTTATAGTAATTGTTAAACATATTAATGTGATTTGATTTGTTGTTGATGGTTCTTTAATGTACATAATACAAATAGCATAAATAATAATAATAATAATTTATAAAATAATCAATGTCTTGCAGTTTCTCCTTAGATATCCATCCCCAAATCTGAATATACAAGAAAGTCGAGGGGAGACGACTCCCGATTTTTTCAGATGAAGAAGTTTTGAGGTAGGGTGGTGGTCAACCGCCACACATTTTTTTCAGTATTATAATCTTTTTGTTCTCATTTATGTCCTAACCTAGAAAATGATGAATTGCCTAAAACAGCTTAATAATAAAAACAATAATAATAATAATTTCTTTATAAACAGCCTCTTTTTGCACATTGAGTCACTTTAAATGTTAACATATGATGTTAATTAAAAACATTTCCAAGGTCTTTGGGGGTAATTTCCGTACGTCGCTTAAATCATCCGAGATCAGATGCCTCAACTTGGATGAGTTAATGTCGGTGAAACTCATCCGAGATAAGTCGGTTTTTCAAACGCAGCCGTGTAGTAGATTAGTCTAGCTGGATCTAATCATCCGAGATGATTGCACGCGCCTGTGCTAATTGAAAAGCCCACATATATCGAGTCTAGAAAACATGATCAGCAAGTCTTTGATAGGCTGCAACAAAGTGACGAAAGAACGGGTGCATTTTTTCACACAAGCAGAGCAGGACCTTTTATTTGAAGGATATGAAGAACTTCAAGATTTAATATGCACAAAGGGTAACACTGCAAAAGCAGCCCAAACCAGAAAAGTTAGCTGACAAAAAGTGGCCGACAAATTAAATTATTATTTAATATGTCATAATTCCAGATCAAACGTAAGCACAAGGAGAACATGGGAACAGGTTAAAGTGAAGTACAAGAATATACTTCAAACTGGTAAATATTGGTATATAACTATTTAAAGAATTGTTGACATAAAGAATCATATTTAATATAAAAAACATTAATTTCAAAGCTAATAAGAAGGCAGACAAGCAAAAAACAGGTGGAGGTCCATGCGGTCCAGACCAAACCCCTGCAAAAGAGTTTTGCTCTCCAGCATAATGCCCATCGCCCTGTTTCTGAGGGCATTCCAGGGGGAAGCTCCTCTTCAGAATCAGTGTCAGGATGCAGTGGTCACTTCATTTCAGGTAAAGGATGGTCATTGTATATATTTGTCCTCAATGTGTGCCATAGGTATGTTCCATAGAGACCTCTCTTTTTTGTTGGGTCAGTTGCAGTGAAGTCATATCCCTAGAACTTGTGTCTGACCAACGAGATATTGACGAAGGTCAAATATTTGATGAAGACACTGTGTCTGATTATTCTTCAGGAGGAGAGGTACATTTTCCAAATAATGTTTGATCAAACTCCACTCTGATCAGTCCCATGTGCCCCAATCACATTTGGAAATCCTGGGTAATGACCAAGGGATTTGCATTGTGATCTATGGAGCCCTTGTGTTTGCCTGTGTATTACCTACCGAAGTCAAATAAACGCCTCTTTACGGTTGAACCGGGTCCTTAAAAGAAACACTATGAAAACCGGGGAAATATATTTAGACCTCAAACAGACGTATTAATTTGCCTGGAAAACTGCACTTTTTGGATAGGATTATTCCTGATACCTTAATATATATAAATAGTGCTGTTGCAAAACTCAAAGACAATGCATATGTCTGTATGTTGTGAGAGCCCAATTCACCTAGTTTGACTTTGAATATAAGGTGCTAATAAATCTTTGAGGTATCAAATGTTTCCCTCGCTTAAAGTTGGTTCTTTAAGAATTTCCTCTGACCCAAAGCACCTTCTATAATGAAACTCTTATAATTTGTGCAAGTATCAATAGTCGCCATCAGAAACAGGTGAAGCCATGGACCAATGAATTCCATGCACAGACACTGATTTGTTGTGTGATCTAATCCTCGTTAAATGAAAACAACTGCTTGAAGCAGGTTTGAGATTTGATGTGCTGCATGATAACTCATCCAGCAAGAGTTTCAAAATGACAATCAAAGATCAGGCCAAATAGTCAAATTGGCTCCAAGGTAAACAGTAATGTTGTACTAATAAATATTCCCCATTGAAATTATCATGTTTGTGAATTTACCGGTATCATTATCAGTTTCATCCTTGGAAGATTATATACAAACAAAACCACACGATACACACACATACAGTAGGTGATCCTTCCAACAAAGTCTCGTTGTTGATGCCAGACTCAAATTCCACATAGGATTCTCAAGCAATACAGAAAGTTCACTTACCACCAGCAACACATAGAAGAAACACATACCAGGCTTTGTACTTTTAGAATTACAACTGTGTCTTAGTTTTACCCAGTTGATTCAAATAATTGAATAAAGTGACAAACAACATTGAAACACCCTATAAATGAGAAAAATTTGAGCTAACCACACTTGATGCTCCTTATTAATTTTCAATGACTCTAATAAAAGACAACAGACAGAAAAATCAGTATTAAAACACTGATTTATTAATAGTAAAAATTAATCCAAATAGGAGAAAATGAAATAAAATAAAATAGCAAACCGGATATAAAGAGTCTTAGAAAAGCTTACTGAAAATCAAAATGTGAAGAGTATTGCATTGTAGTAGTTTTGAATTTAGCAGTGTTTCTTATATTTAGATTAACAGACAATCAAAATACAATAGGTCTGAGCTCTGATGTTGCTTCTCTGCGCCCTTTCTGCATTTCGTAAGTCACATGATGGATCAATTAAATGTGTCCACATTAGCAGTCTGCACTATTTTGCAGTCTGTGAGTTTACTGATTCAAAAATTGGATTGTCATCCATTTTTGTTCTTTTGCATTTTAATGGTATGTGATAGGTTATTGTCTCTACTCATTTCAATCTGTGCTGTCACAGAGGGTATCAGCTCTCGCATTGTGCTTACAGATCAGCCTTTCTTTAGACATGGCTCAATGCAAACGGAAGGTGATATGACATCTTCCAGCAGTGGCATTCACTTACGTGTAGCTCACAAGCATTATCACTACAGTTCAAAGAAAGAGAATTTTCCTCAATAAATGTGATCTTTCAGATTGGGAGCAGCATTGTGTCATTTGTTATTCACGTCAACCATGCCACATTAATATATTATGCCAGTCTATAGCTGTCTTCTTTTGGCATTTTCACTTGTGAAGTGCATCAACATTTTATCAGGTATAACTGATCATCACCAGGTATGTCTGCCCTTACTTATAATGGACAATACACAAAGTGTGCAAGTATCTGATATATCAATAAAATGCCAGTTAGCAAGGAAGCAAGGAGATGCCCATTTTAGACAAGCAGCGCTTGTGAGTGAAGGGGCAGTCGACAAAATACTGGACATTTTCACAAATGATCATAAAGACGCTGACACACTTAGTTAAAAGTTGCATTAAGCTGGAAGGACAGTGGAACATGGAACTGGATCATGAACAGGTTCCATTTAAGGAAATGAAAATCGAAATGAGTTTATGGTTTTTTTAAATAACAAATAACTAGGTACCAACAAGCTTTTAGATTTCTTTATTTTTACATCATACATTGTGAAGCCATAGAGTGGACTGTCATGGTATTATTTTTTCATCATACAGGCTTCATACCAGATATATAAAAGTGGTCATTTAGCTTTTGACTTCACCTAAACTTAATTCTGTATCACATAGATATTTTGAAGCTTATAATATTTGTTCAGCTTAGTTGTCATCCATTCAAGTAACAATTTATATCAAGTGATTGCAGCTCATTATTTAGTCAGATAACCTGACGCTTGTGAGGTTCAAATCTCACTACTGATATTCTGTGACCCTGAACAAGTCACATCACCTGCCTGTGCTCCAATTGAGAACAAATGAAATGTAACTCACTAGTATCTCAAGTTTTGTAAATCAACCTAATAAAGGTGTCTCCAGTAATAATAAGTCATAAAATGACATTTTATGAGCTAACTGAACAGATTACAATATGCAAGCTTTCAAGGCAACAGATATTGTAATCTGTCTCAGTTAGCCAATAAAGGGATCATTTTGTTTGACTTCTCATTGCATCCATAATGGATAACATGGCACAGCACCCTAGTACTCCAGCCAAATAATAAATGTCAGCTTTAGAAGAGCCATCAATTGATTATTAGCTCTGCAAATCAGCAGCCTTTTGGGGAGGCCTGCAGACTGACTGTTTACTGAATTAGCTGTCAGTAGAGACTGGCCGATGCTAAAGGAGTTTGGACACATTACAGAACGTTACAAATGAGACTTGTGCTGTACTCTTACATACCGTTATAATAAATGATATTTTATAGACACAAACAGACATAACTGCACACGTCTCCATCGTTATTCTCTTGCCCAGCCCTTCCTCCCCAGCTCTGTGAGTAAACTGCTCAGACCGGTTTGACTCGTCTGCCTGCCTTTAGGAGGCCATCAGAGTTCAAACAACAGGCAGTATGGGTGGGAGATCTGAGATGAGCTGACTATGAGGCAAAAAGCTTAGTAAATCATTCTGTTCTTCATTATTGTTTTTATTGAATAGAAGATTTACATATGGACACAATAAAATGCTTCATTCAGCTGATTATCCACCATGTTGGAGTTAATGTTACACAAATCAGAAGTAGTAAAGGAAGAGTTTGCTAGTCTGGAGGATGCAGAGCAGATCTCTACACCTGGCATGAAGGTTATTATTAGGTTTTCAGACTCCATTTCCACTTTCAGATTAAAAAGCTAATATTTTAGTAGAGTGGGTTTGAATAATTGGCTGACCTCTTTGTGTTCCAAATGGCCAGTGTCAGCTCGATTTCAAAGTGGGATACATCTTTGCGGAAATCACCATTTTATTGTGCTGATGTTCTGCAGCTGAGTAAGACTGAATTTATTTCTAGTGGTATACATTACAATAGGAGGATTATAGTAGAAAAACATGAAAAACTGCTAAAAGTAAAAGACACAAAGATCAGTCCAAGGTACAATCACTCCAGTAATTCCTAGAAAGACTTCGGATTCAATCATTTTAAATAAAAATAAAAACCTCACCAGAAACCCAAGAGAGTGAGCTAACTAGTTAGTAATGAAAAGTCCATCAGATTGAGTAGAAGAACAGGAGTTGAACAGAAACATTGGAGAGCCCAGAAGACTTGTGATAGAAGAGCATTTATAGATCTGAGCCACACTCCAAAGTGTTCTGTACAGTCTCATGCAAACAAGTGATTTGTTATAGTTTTTGGGTAAAAGAAAATTTGGTTTTCTTATTGAGTTATGGAGGAGGCATTAAGATTCTTCTTGACAGCTTAGTGAGTTTGTCATAAAAAAGTCTTGACTTGATAATTGTAAACCAGTTCCACATGAAGAAGATTCATCAGAGGCTGAAATGAAGATTACAATCTTAAATGTGAGATTGCTGACAAATAAAACCTTGACATTAAATGAATCTCTAACTTGCTGTCTTTGTGCCCAGCAGTGTAAGACATGATGACACCAAGCAGATTTGTCAAGTGCCAGTGATTGTGCTTCTGTCCAGTTCATACCCAGTAAGTGAAGGTCTTTGTTACTGTTTTGTGCCGAGGTCATCCTTGGTCTGCCTGATTGGCGTTTTCCAGGCAGGGCTCATTGCATGGCCTGTTATGGTAGTCTGCTGTTCTCCATACCTGATAAATGGCTGAACCAAGTCAGGCGTCTTTCCTGTATTTCTGTAGCAGGTAACTGGGTAGCTGGGATGATAGGGTGTACATACTTTCCCTCTTGGTCTATATAAGAACTGCTTGTTTTCCCATATTTTCCTCTATCCACTCACGGTGGAGGATGTACGCTTGATCTCAGCTGTAGGTGTTGTCACAGGTAAGCAAGCTGCCAAGATAACAGGGTCAACTTAAATATCCCAGTCAAAAATGGTAAGACTGTATTGGACAAGAAGGGGATCACGTCAGGATTGAAGGAACACTTTTGCGATATCCTAAATAGACCTAAACAAACCTCCCCTATGGATTCAGAGCATAACAGGCACTTTGTCCTACTGTTGCTTCCACAAGTCATTTTACCATCAACTGTGATCCACTTACATTATCTAAATCTATAACTTTAACACTAGAATTACCTGTTTCTTTGAAGGACATGTGATTGGCAGGATGACGCTGGACTTTGTCCTGTATCCAAATGGTGCCATCATTCGCCTTTACCTGGTGCAGCTGCGTTGTTCTATATGTGAGTGGGCGTTTCTTGGGGAGGGCTTCTGTTCTCTTTCTCCGATCTGAGTTCATCTCTGTCTTTATTTGAAAACAGCAGTGTCAGATCAGGATGAGCGTGAATGCGACTGAGAGAATAAAACTGAATAAAAAAAACGGTAACTTTGACAAGCACTATAAATTTACAGTGGCTGTTACAAACGCAAATCAACTGTGTGTTTTTATTGTATAATATTAACAATAAGAGCAGCTCTCTACTCAAAACGGTAAACTTGAGAAGCTGCTAGCATCAAACCCAGAAGCTCCTGATTGGGAGTCAGCAGTTCTTAGCATTGCACCACACAAGCTGTCACATCAACTGCCTACCATAACCTGCTTTCTTTTTTCTTTAGTTAAATCCTTGAATAAAAGCGCACTTGTTTTGTTATACTTGTACTTTTTGTGATTTAGTGTTTATTTGATATTTGGACTTCAGGCTTCACACCATATGCACATGTCATAAAGACGGTCCTTGGGTGTGTGTGGGAAATGTTAACATTTGAATCTGATGATTGTATATAGCGCAGAACTGAACTCTCTGTACTATTCTGTCCTGTTCATCTCCTGGAGTTCAAAAGAAATACCAACATGCAGCCACATGTGGACACTGGCCAAGATCAGAACAAAAAACCAAACGAGGTCACTAGCTACAACTGTATGAAGGTATGCAAATGAATATAATGTTGCATTAGTGCAACAACATTTTCCAAAATGTACAATACAGGTCATAAAAGGAATTATTCCAAATGTCATATATGCCTAAGTCTCTCTTTTTTGTCAGTGTGGCCAAGACAGATCAGAAGGTGCATACTAATTCAGTGTGAGCAGGAGCACTCAAGAATAAAACTGAATAAAAAAAAATCACATCCACAGTCATTCTAAGTCACGCACGGCACTCACATCCACGTCCACAGTTTTCCCAGTCTTGTCCAAAGTCGGCTTGTTTCAAATAAGAGTGTAACAAAACAAGTTTACGTTATACCAATCTTTATCTGAAAACACATCAGATATGAGGTGTGTGTGAGCTTGAAGTGAGTGAGAAATATAAAACTGAAAAACACTAACTTAACTATAAAATTTACAGGCTAAATCAAAATGTATGTTCTATTGTATGAAATTAACAATAAGAGCAGCTCACTACTAAAAATGGTAAATGTGGGAAACAGCTGATATTGAAACGCGACACTCTCTTGATTGGAAGGCAGCAGTTCTTAGCGTTGCACCAATAACTATGTATCAACCGCCTACTGTAACCTGCTTTCTTTTTCTTTGTTAAATTCTTGAATAAAAGTGCACTTGTTTTGTTATACTTGTGCCTTTTGAAAGTGCTTTATTTCATATTTGTATTTCAGGCTTCACACTTATACATTTCATGTCTAAATTTTTTCAGTTATTACTGAAACATGAACAACATTTCTGTGTTAACTACGTTTTACATAGATTGTTGTCGACACTGAACGCACATGAAATGTATGTATTCCAAATGGTGTACTTTTTTACCATATAAAGCTCCAACACTTCTCAAGATAAACACTGAGCACTGACAAACTTCTTTGTAAATAACGCTGCGTGGTTGGGGATGGGATACCAGGCTGCTTGCTCTTATGGAACATTTACAGGACAAAGACACTGCTGGAGGTGAGAATGGATTTAAGGTGGACCGGATTTAAAGCTTTCTAATAGGCCTGGGAATTCTAGTGTTAAGTACATTTTGATTTTAAAAAGAAAGATGATATACTGTAAGTGGAGAACACACACAAAAGTCTCAGTTATGCCCACCTCAGGTCATTTTCAGTGAAATGTTTCCTCAAATCCTGCTCTGAAGCAGGTTGCACATCCTTTCTAGGGCCAGGGTAGACACTGCAAGACGTAGCAGGTGTAAAAGTCTTTTACTGAGAAATGGAGAAACAGAAGCATTGGCAGATGTCTACATAATCAGTAGCCTCCATACACCCTGGTTGAAAAGATCAGCTGTCAAAGGACAGAACCAGTGGCTTCATCTTCATACATTACTTTGGAGACCCTAAAGAGAAAAATCCACAATTCTGCAGCGGTTTGGGTGTCATCCAGTGGCCATTAAGTGCTCTTTCCCTTAAAGATACCAAGGTGGAATCAATTCCCTCTCGTACACAAATAAGAAAGGAGCTTCAATTTGTGGTAAACATTGGAAACATCACATCAGTAGACTGGAGGAGCCACTCATTTGTGTGCAGAAATTGTGATGGTTTCAAAGACAAATAGTTTGCTGTGCACTACTGTCATGTGGAGTGCTGTGTGTACCAGTCCCTTGGTAAATGAGCAGGAGCAAAGCACTTTAGAAAGTTGATACCAAATACAGAGTTCCCTGATGAAAGAGTCAGCCAAGTTCATAACGTTCAGAATTCCCTTAATCACCATCTTCTTGGCATTGCTTTCTGCATCCCAGAATGCTCATAGTCTCATGGTCTTGAGGATCACTGAAGATCTGGAAGGAATCGCCTGTCATAAGAACTATGTGCTTATTTGGGGAAAACATTGGAAAACGCATGTGTGTGTACATTTGTAATTTATGCACACTTTCAATCCACATTAGAATTTAAATTTAGTTCAGTTCAGTCAAACTCCCTAAATCAAAGGCCGGCCAGGTAGAGGGCTGAGCTCACTGGCATATCAGTAAGACACACCTCATGGTTGCCAGTCAGGGTACAGAGGTGGTTGACAGATGTCATTGTGAATACTGGCAGCCATTTTACTCTTAGTGAAGAGCTTGTGCGTGAAGGTATCAGGTCATCATGAGAGGTTGCTTTGGCATTAACTTCATTTTCATGGATGGCAATTAGCACAAGGCTATAGGCAAAGTCTTAGGGGAATACCATCTCCGAAAAGCTGGCTGGAAGATGGGCACAGTTTCTAGAATATTCTCACCTAATATTGCCAGTCCTAATAATGAAATTAATTATATTTATATATTCCATCTTTGAAGGTGTGTTCTGACTGGAGGTGGAAGTGTGGTGTAGCTCAGATTGAAAAGGGCAGTTTTTAAATAGATAATCACCACACTCATGGCTTAAAGAGGGGGTGCAGTAGTGTGGCCGGAGCGCTTCCCGGGAGCTGTGGATGCGGTGGTACACTTAGAGTGCACAGGTGAGGGGTAGTTCACATCGTAATTGAGGCTGGGAGCTGCTATTCGCCACACCTGATCCACGTCTCCATTATATATACAGTAATAGGAATGGAGATTAAAGGAGAAGAAGCAGCTGGAAGTGAGGGAGCTGGTGTGTGAGAGTGCAGAGAGCAAGAGGTAGGTGTATGCAGGCAGCTGGGAGAGGTGAGCCATAGCGGGTGTTTGTCCGACACCCAGGGCCGACAGCAGTAGTCGCTCCTGCTGAGTGCTGGTGTGGAGCAGGAGTGACCAGGAGAAGGTTGGTTCACCCCATAAGGCCGAGAAGGCAGTGGGAGTCTGAGATTTGGAGTGGCACCCAACATGAGCATCCTGGCCGTTGGAGGAAGTCTCGGTCTGGCAGATGGCTAAACGACTCGGGATCAGGAGGCCACCAGACCAGCTCAAGTGAAGAAGGTCAGCTGCAGGTATGGTGACTCCTGGCGCATAGCCTGGATGGGAGAAGCAGAGTCGTCAGTAGAAAGGCATCAGGCTTTGTTTTAAAAGGACTGCTTCCAGCCATTGTTTTACCATCATATTAACTAGAATTATTTATTGATTTTAAACCTCCACAGATTCACCTCTGTTTTAATGGATTATTTATTTAATAACTGTTTGTAGCACTGACTATTTATTTAAACACTGTTTTAGTTTTGTTTTAATAAAAGCACTTTTGCACTTTTGCACCATCCCCTTGTTTCGTTTGTCTCACTGTCAGCTTATCGGTGACATACGACAGTGTCAGGTTAGAGCTCCCAGAAGCCAGAGCGGAGCCTGGGGCAGAAACCCACAAACGTCACGAGGGCATTTGTTTTATCAAAGGCTTGTAAAGAATTATGGGTGGGGGTCTACCTCGGCAGCAGAAATGAAAATGTTACTGTGTCATCAACACAGCTAGCGTCCTTGCCAACAAAAGGGGTGAGACCCTACAGCAACAGTGAGGTAGATACACAGACTTTGTAAAACTTTCCCTCATCACTCGTGACATCTGCATTATGGATGGATGCCTGTCACCAGCATACATACGGGGTCCACTCAGACTTAAGGAGCCATTAAAAACATTTTGACATAATGCTAGCCAAGGGGTGTTATAGAGACCTGACCTGCCCATGAGTGTCTTCAGCAATTTTGGCTAAAGCGTTGGTAGGGTCTTTTCTCTTCTACATAACCCCGTGGATTGAATCCAAGACTCTTGATTACACCAAAGGTACACACGATACTAGTCACTATTGGAAGGTGAAAATGGGAGAAGGCAGTGAGGATAGAGTGACATAAAACAAAAAACATGACAAACTAAAAGCAAAAACCTAAGAGCAGCAGCAGCTTTAAACATGAGCTGCCAGAGCAACAACGCACTGACTCCAGTCATCCAGACCAAACATGTCTGTCCACCCAGGAGCTGAAGAGTTAAGGATAAACCAACTAACAATTGAAATAACTGTTTGGGACTGTTGACCCTGGGGCCCTTACCCAGCTGAGATGTCTCGATAATGGAAGGACTGGGATAGAGGCTTATTCTGGACATTATCTCACCGGAAGCTAGAGGGCACCCAAAGCCTTGCAGAGGTGCCACGGGTTTGAGCATGGAAGCTTAACTCTGCTGGGGCTCTGGTTCTGCAGGGGCACCTGGATGTTACTTGTCCCTGTTTGGCAGCACTTCCACCACACCAAGAGTGCTGCCAGAAGAAGTCCTGGACACCTGGAGTCCTTCTGGGTGTCCTTTAAAGGTCAGTCACCACTGCTCAATGGCCAGAGTGGGAGGAAGAAGGACAAAGCCTGGAAGGAGACTAGAGGTGAAGGACTGTGCTGTGCTTGTTGGTGCTTTATGTACTGTGCAGTGGAGAACGGAAGCTGGCGTTCACCATTAAAATAAACTGCTGGGTGGTGAAACTTGTGTCCTGCCGGTCTGTGTCAGGTTAGGGTGGCGGTACCCGCCCTGGGCTTAACAAGACGTTTCACTTCTGATAGCAAGGTTTTGCCATAGGATGATATTCATTCATCACAATGAGGAACATTAGCAGAATTTCTGGGTATCCAAATGTCTTAGCCTTTGACATATGAGTTCAGCTCAGCCCACGTTAACACCTGTACCTTTGTCAATGTTACAGACACCAGCATGTTAGTGGTATCATCATACCGGTGGAGACGCTTACTGCCTGAGCTCATGTCTCAAATGAACCATTCACCCTGTCTGTCTCACATTTCACTTTGATCTCCTCTTCCTCCTCCTCCTCACTGAGCACAGCCAAACTTTCCTTTCATTTCTTCACAAGTCACCTCCCGGTTTACCTGTCTGAGTCTCTCTGCTGACTCTCCTGAGACAGAACTCATGGCAGAAGCACATCTGTTAATATCTGAGGAAGAGTTCACCTGCTCGTGTGTCTGGACACCTGACTGGACCCGTCTCCAACACCATGTGGTCACAGTTTCTGTCTCCGAGTGCCTTAGGGTTTTGGGATCAGAGCCAAGTGTGCACCTGTCCTCAGTGCAGAAGGGACCTACGTACCGAGGCCTGAGGCTGCAAGAAACACTTCCTGCTGAAAGAGTCATCAAGAAACTGAGAGACAGTCTCGGTTCTCCTCCCCTTTTCTCAGGAATTATGTCAGGCCTGGAGCGCTAGTGTGCACCTGTCACCGGGGAAGTTCAGAGCGGTGAAGTCATGTCTTACCTGCATGGCCTCCTTGTCAGGTTCACCTCCAGCCTCACCATGAAGGAGCTGCCTGGAAGGACCACAACTGACAGACCGGGTGCAAATCTGAAAATAAGCTCTGCAAAAACATCAGAAAGCGGAGGTGTTTTGCCAAACAAATAACTTGTGCATCTGTACGATATGTGTAGCAACTAACACAGGGGCATCATATTGTGGAGCTGCAAACAGGGAGGAGAAGCAGGTGAGAGAAATTTGTGCAAGACTTCCTCTAGGGACAAATAAAGTTTATCTTATCTATCTATCTATCTATCTATCTATCTATCTATCTATCTATCTATCCATTACATTCTATTATAATCTACTTCTATTATATAGTGCACCTTTATCCTTCTATCTATCTATCTATCTATCTATCTATCTACATCAACACAGAAATCTGTTCATTTTCTGAATCTGACCGTTTTATGTCACATTAGGGACAGCTGGACTTCTGGGTGGGATATCAGAGTTTAACTGACATTCAATCAGAAGTTATTTAGTGTCCAATTATGGTGTTGTGGGTCCCCAGCTCTCTAAGTAAAGGCCAATTTTTCAAATAATCACATTGGCTTAATGAGGGGCATGGTGGCTGTAATGGATCCGGGGATCTGTGGTGTGGCGTTTCAAAAATAGAACAAGAGGAGGGACTGGCTGGAAGCAGGAGTATTCCGATAGAGGCGCTGATGTGGCTGGCGGCCTTCTAACACTATAAAAGTAGAAGACAGGGTTGTAGCAACATCTGGGTGGGAGGGGGCTAGTGAGGTTCATCCGCTGAGTGACGAGTAGCGGTAGTGACATGAAGGCGACTGGCTGCGTGAAGCCGGGAAGGCAGCAGAGTGGAGATTTGGTGGTGATTCCCAAGCGTGTCGTCCACTGGCTTGGTGAGAACCAAGTCCTGAGCCTGGGATGGTTGCCAGACGAAGCCGGAATGGCGAGGTCTCCAGACCCAAAGTGTTTAATGGAATGAAGAACGGCTGCAGAAGGCGTCTCGCCTGTTGCATTGCCCAAGCGGGAGAAGAGGTGAGGCGCTAGTGTAGAAAGGCAAATTTTAAGGATTACTTCCACAACATTTTTTAACTTCGGTTTTAAGATCGTCTTTCAAATTTTAAACTCTCACGTTTTTACTTCTTTTTATAGGATTATTTATTTAATGAAGACTTTTGAGTCCACTGCACTATTTTAAACACTGTTTTCGTTGATTTTTTTTTAATTTAAAGCACTTTGCACATTGTACCAAAACCTTAATATTTTGCCTCACTGTCTAGTTCATCTAAGGTTATAAATCAGGGAATAGGAAGTGGAGCCGTATTTATCCCGCTACACGGAGACCAACCCGGGGAAACAGACCCGGCTGGTGATTTTTGGTTGGTAAGAATTTTCCCCCAAAAGAATTTTGATGTAACTTGCATTCGAGCTTAGTTTTCGTTTACGTAAAATTATAAAACATTATATTCTTGTAAAATTAAATTAAACTGTGAACTATAATTATTCTATGCCAAAATTTTCAAAACATTAAAAAATAAAAATTTTATGGCAATCCTATTGCAATTAAATTGGCAATTTAACCTTGATTCTAATTTGATTTTAAAAGTAAGATGCTGATAAGTATGCTTAGAGTTTTTCCTCATGTAAAAGGATAATTGTAAATTTTCAAATGTATTTTAAATTTGATAAAATGAAGATTGGTGAACACATAAGACTTAGGTTTTTTAACAATGAGTCAAAGGCTGCGTCAGGGCGAGGGAAACAACTGTTCAATAGAAACTTGTCCCTGGCAGGTCAAGCAAGGGGATCAATGTAACAAGTTCCCCGAGAGTGAGGGGCAACCCTAGTAAGGGCCTCAGTCTTTCCCCAATTTTAAAAAGGATTAATTTTAAAGATTTGTAAAATTGGGTTTTTCCTTAAATTTAAGAAAAATGGCCGAAAACTGAAGTTAGCCTATAGTTAAAATTTTCTTCCTGGCCAAATTGGGCCATTTGAGTCACAATTCTTCCACAAAACTTCTGGTGAATGGGGCAATTTCTGCTTTGGCCTTGGGGTTAAAAAACTTTCTTTTCTTTTTTCAATACTTTAAATTGTTTAATCAGGGTTTGAGTTTCCGTATCATCTTGGATCGCCCTTCTAAACAATGCGAATATTCCCTTCCGGGGTTAGGGCAAGGGGGATTAACCCCAAAAAGGAATTTGGGGAACCAAGTAATGTAAGCCCCCGGAAAAACTTTTATAGATATTAAATTTAAAAAATTTTTATTCAAAATTTATTATTGCAAGAAGGGAGGGTGGGTAATGAAAATTAAAATCATTAAAACCTGCTACAGGAGACCGCTCCGTTTTCTTGGGCAACAAATTTAGGGGAAAGGCTAGACCATCGGGGTTCCCCCGAGAATTGGCCCCCGGAGCTTCGGTATATATGGGCCCCTTTTGCCAAAAAATAATTTTTAAATTCCTGGGGATGGTTTCTCCAAAATTTACCTCCGGGTGGGAAGGGGTGGGAAGGAGGGAAGGGGGAGCAAAGGGTTTTGTTGTTAATTAGGTAATTTTTTGTTACCCCCAATCCCCTTAATCCCGGGATTATCTTAAGGGGGGGGAAGCACAGCCTTTTGGCATTCCAGGGAGGCTGCCCGGGCCCGCGGTCCCCCAATCCTGCTTTGGTTCTTTGTAAAGGGTCTGAACCCCCAATTTCAGGGGGCCGCTTATTGGGATTAACCCGGGGACCGGGTCCTAATGTGGCGTGGGTTTGGGAGGGACAAGTCGTGGGCCCCTTAAAAACCCCTCCTATTGGGGGCCTAAAACAAAGGGAACAACGGAAGTCAATGACCCTTTTTTTTGGACTCGAGTTCAAAGGGTGTGGTTTCGGACCACTTGGCCCTTTAACCAAAACTCAAGCTTTATTGGGAACCTCCCCGGTTGTTCCCTAAGGTTAGACGGTGCCCGGGGAATGACACCTCATTCAGGGGAGGGAAAAATATTGCTTTTGGGGTCTAAACCGGCGTTCCCGCGGATTTTTCATTTGAAACCCATTTGGATAGTTTTCCCAAGGGTAGGGAATGGCAAAAGCATTTTTGTGGAATAATTGCATTTTCTGAGGGAGCGGAAAATTTAGGGAAGGGCAATGTTTCCCCCCCAATTTCCCTCAAGCCCCCTTTTGGGTTTGGGCCCTGGAATTGGGGCCGTTTCTGTGCCATTTGGTGGCTTTTCCTCCCGGTGCCTGTGGGTCTGGGCAACCCCATGGGGAAGGGGGGGGCAGGGTTAATCCCCGAAATTCCCCTTTCCCGGGAAAATAACTTATTTATGTGCCAATGGGTGGGCATCCGACTTGATGGGCTTGTTTGGGGGGAGGGGAAAGCCATCTCTGTTATCTGACCTTTTGTTACACTGTTGTTAAAACGGCTTCAATAGTTTTTTAACCACTTGGCTCCCCAATTTAAATTTTCCAATTTATGTTAAAAATGCCCCCAGGAACGAACCCCGGTCCTGTTAAGGTTGGGACCATGAGGCCCCAAAGGTGCCCCCCGTTATCTGGCGCCCGGCGGTTTTTTGCCCTTTTTGGGTTAATCGGGTCCTGCCGCCCCTTGTTATGGTTTCAGTTTTTAAAAAAAAGCCGGCCGGGTGAACCGGTTTCGAGCCTTTAACCCCCCAAAATTCCCCGTTTGTAAAGGGCCGGGCTTAGTAAAGGGGACAGCTCGGGCAACTTGTCCCCTTGGGTGGTTCCCCAAGCCACGGTAAATTTGGGGTTGGTGTAAAACGGCCCCCGGAGGGGCTTCCTTAGGTTCCCAAACGCTGATGCCCCGCCGGGCTTAATCCGGTGTTTCCCGGGGCCTGGGGGGCCGTCTTTTTGGGTTCCTTTCTTCCCCCTTGGCCCCTTGAACGACAAAACCCGGGAAAGGGAGGCTTTAACGCAATCCAAAACAACAAAAACCTTGGTTTTTTCCCAAATTGGCAAATTTTTCGGGAAATTTTAAAATTTTAAAAATTTAGCATTTTGAAAGGAAAGGGGGGGGGGGGGAAGGAGGTTTTTAAGGTAGCAACGGGAAAAAAGGGGGGTTTTTTAAAGAAAGTAAACCCCAAACCCCGGGGGCCCCGGGAAAAAAAGGGGCAATTCATAAAAAATAAAAATTTTTAAAAAAAAAAAGGGGGGTAACAGAGGGTTAAAACCATTTTAAGGGAAAAAGGGGGACTATTTTGATGGGGTGGTAAGCCCATTAGGGGTTCGGTTCACTTAAAAATTGCCCGGGGTCCTTAAGAGAAAGTTTTCTTTGGCAAGGTTTTTCCCAAAAAGGGCTATCTAGTCCCGGGAAAATTTAGTTTAACTCCCATTAGGAAATTTAAGTTTTTTGCCTATTTCCTTTTCCCGGGGGCTTCTTTAGCCCAAATTAATCCCTTGGGTCCCAAAGAGCTGGGCACAGAGAGTCAGGACCTCGGTTTTACGTCTCATCCAAAGGAAGTTGCCATTTTTACACCACAGTACCCCCTTCACTGCACTGGGGCATTGGGATCCACACACAGACCACAAGGTAAGCGTCCCCTACTGGCCTCACCAACACTTCTTCCAGCAGCGACCCAAGCTTTTCCAAGATGGCCTCCCATCCAAGTGCAGGCCGGGCCCAAACGTGCTTTTAAAACTTGCCTATAGAAACACTTTTGTTGAATATTTCAGTAATTAAGTTAGGACCACTTCAGAATAAACCAGCCCATCAATAACAAACAGGACATGTCAGACAGCTGAACTACAATGTTGCACAGTTTCATTTCCTTTGGTTTATGTTTTTAGAGCTGCCATGAATGTTACATTTCTAAACCTCACCAGCATCACATCCATTAATATAAATTGTTATCTCCTGTGCCCTGCGCTGTGCTGGCACCCTGCCCGGGGTTTGTTTCCTGCCTTGTGCTCTGTGTTGGCTGGGATTGGCTCCAGCAGACCCCCGTGACCCTGTGTTAGGATATAGTGAGTTGGATAATGGATGGATGGATGTTATCTCCTGTAGTTTTTAATACAGTGTTGTATTGTAAAAAACAATATCTGTCCCCTTCTTGATTCCCTTTATTCCTGCCAATGTGTGACACTGAATGTTTGCAGACGTTCATCCCAAATATAATATCAGACAAAGAGCCCCTAAATGAACAAATGAACAAATCTTCTGTTTTAGCTTGTAATGTCATTGACCTAACAAATGTATCCAATGCCACCTGACAGAGCGTGAAGAAGTAAAGGACTAAACTGAAATTTCATTGTTTT
>NW_024378611.1:0-38120 GCF_016835505.1 Polypterus senegalus
TGGCAAGTCACACCACTGAATTAGTAGTTTAGAGAGAGAAGATTTATTTGATAAAGAATCAGAACCAGAATCTCATTTATTGGTCAAGTAGGACACACATGGACTCCGGCTTTGTTGACCCTCCAAGTATGTTACATAATCGACATACAGTACACACAACTGTTAATCAAACTCCTGAGATAACATAACAAAACAACACAGAGATTGTAACTAGCAAGAAATGATTGAATTAACAGTGAAAAACAAGTAATAACAATAACAGTATTGTAAGACCCTGGGAGGCCTGAGGGTGCGGTGCCCAATCTGCTTAAGCTTAATTAACCGTTTATGAGCTTGATGGCCTGTGGGAGAAAACTGTTCTTATATCTACTTGTTTTGGCGTATATTAATCTACTAGCAAAATACCAGTGGAGAAGTAGTGTGTTAAAGAAGTTATGAAAAAGAAAAGGAAACATTTTAAAAAAAAAGTAACATGATTGTCAATGTAATTGTTTTGTCACTGTTATGAGTGTTGCTGTCATATATATATATATATATATATATATATATATATATATATATATATATATACAAAATACCAGCGCGCAGTGATGTCGTGTGTTAAAGAAGTTATGAAAAGAAAAGGAAACATTTTAAAATAACGTAAAATGATTGTCAATGTAATTGTTTTGTCACTGTTATGAGTGTTGCTGTGATATATATATATATATACATATATATATATATATACATATATATATATATATAGCAAAATACCCGCGCATAGCGATGTCGGTAATGTTAAAGCAGTTATGAAAAGGAAAAGGAAACATTTTAAAATAACGTAACATGATTGTCAAAGTAATTGTTTTGTGTATTTGGCGGCAGCGTCACAAAGTTATTTTAGATCTAGCTGCATCAGAAAATGTACCACAACGTCTGACACGCCTCCTTTTTACTGTTTTCTCACAGCTTGGATTGCTGCTGTTATATTGGGCTTGAGTCTACATATATATATATATACTGCATATACATATCTATATACATATCTATATACACATATATATATATATATATACCTATTAATTATACCAAATTATATATATGTGTGTGTGTGTGTGTGTATGTATGTATGTATGTGTGTGTGTATATATATACAATGTAGATAGGTGTGTGTGTGTGTGTGTATATATATATATATATATATATATATATACATACACATACATACAAACATACACACAGGTATATATATGTATATATATATATGTATGTGTCTATATGTGTGTGTATAGCTTTGGTCACTGAGTGCAAGGGAAAAATAATAAAATGTAGTCTATAAGTTATTAAACAGTAAAACATTAACGTTTTAAGAAGTACAGGTACATTGAGCACTACTGGAGTGGTTTCGGGTAAACTACATTTTAAAGATGGTGTAACACAACAGGTAAGTAGTACTAACAGCAGCTAAAATGTATATGGATCATCTCTCAGTAGTAGATCCCTTTTGAAAGGCGCTACACGACGGCTGTGGTATAGAAATTACATTTTCTATGTGAACGTCCAAATTTGTGCCGCTGGTAATGTGCCTTACCGGCAATTAAAGAAAATTAGTTTTGTGTCCTCTGCAGTGTTAAGAGAGAAAGGCTTTGGTTTGGGATAAAAGGAAAAAAGGTGTAAAGAAAGGAAAGTTGCCTTTTTCTTTTATATAGTATAGAGAGATGTGTTCACTGACGATATGAGCGCCTTTTGAGGACAGTCGCGGTGGGTCTTGTGTAGACTGGTGAGACGTCCCTGCCATTAATCAGCTGTGATGGCAGTGTCAGTCCTCCACTCCTGTGCGTGTCTTCATAATCCAAGCTGAGGACCTCATAATCGTATACGTGCAAAAGAAAGTGCGAATCGCCTTAATATTAGTTTGCCACAGTGTAGAAAAGGGGTCCGGTGTTTGCACTTGTCTGGGCTATAGCTCAGGGGAGGATGAAAAAAATTAAAAGTGTTCACTTTGACTTAAGGCAGAAGGGCAATCAGCGTCTCAAAGGCCGGCACAGCTATGCTTGGCGTGCCGGCTGCTCGACTTTTGCTGGGCAGGAAACCCCACTTTTTGCAGACACGGTCACGTGATTAAAAGTCTCAACGCTCTTTGGAGGTCATTCATACTGTATATATATATATATATATATATATATATATATATATATATATATATAGCAAAATACCTATACATACTGCAGTGGAGAAGTAGTGTGTTAAAGAAGTAATGAAAAAGAAAAGGAAAAATTTTAATAATAACGTAACATGATTGACATTGTCATGAGTGTTGCTGTCATATATATGCCGGCCTGAATAAGTCACCCCTGCACTCTTACTTTTTACCGTTCATTTAATTATGGGTAGTGGCGGAAAAATTATAAAATGGAAGGAGGATTACACTAAGTATGGCTTTACCAAAACAATTATTGATGGCTTAATCGATTATTCATAAAGCTTGAATTGGTGATCTGTTTTTCTGTGTTAACCTCATATTTTTTCATACTTCTTCTCAAACCAAGGGGGTGTGAGGGTAAAATGAATCGAGAAGTGCTGATCAATGTAATCGGTGTACCAGGAAATCATGCATTGACAAAAGTTTCCCTTTCCTTGTAATGCAAAGTGTGATTAAATGTGTGATTTTTTAATGTGTTATGGAGCACATGCATCGAAGCTTCTCAGCTGTGCTTGTGCTAAGAAAAAGAAACATTTTAAAAATAACGTAACACGATTGTCAATGTGACCTTTTGTAAGTAGTGCCTGGAGGATTCAGTGTGGAGAAACTCCAGAGACAGCATATGTATTAAGTTGTGGATTTTTCTGTGAGTATTTGGTGGCAGTGTGACGAAGTTGCTTCGGAAGATGGCGTTAGCCGCGGAGCTCAGCTCAGAGAGAAATGAGGTGAATGGGAGGGGAGAGGATGACGTCACTCCTCCTCCACCTTAACTGTCAATCCCCCACAAAGACAGTCTCTCGGAATTTGCATAAGCACAGCCTTTGACCAGCAATTTGAACTTAGTTAGAAAGTGATCAAAACTGTCGTTTACACCCTGCGTCCTCTCATTAAACTTGTATCCCGCATTAGCGTGGGCATGACAAGCCAGCGCAGCCTGTCTTTGAACTTAATTTAAACTTTAGGTTTACACGTGCTTTGTTTCGAGTAGCTGCAGGCATGAATATGCTTGTACAGTATGTGTCACTCGCTCGCTTCTTATTGTTTCGCTGCCTTCTCAATTGTATAATGCATGTTTTCTTCAGCGCTTTTTGGAGCTCTTCCTGGTTTTCTATGTAATGTGTTGACAGTCAGTTCATGTGATTACGTGGGAGGCGTGATGATGACACTAAACTCCACCCCCACGCCATCGAGCTCAACTCCATTACATTATATGGAGAAATATAGCTTCCATTTATGACCATTACACATAGAATTTCGAAATGAAACCTGCCCAACTTTTGTAAGTAGGCTGTAAGGAATGAGCCTGCCAAATTTCAGCCTTCCACCCACACGGGAAGTTGGAGAATTAGTGATGAGTCAGTGAGTGAGTGAGTGAGTGAGTGAGTGAGTGAGTGAGTGAGTGAGTGAGTGAAGGCTTTGCCTTTTATTAGTATAGATAATGACTGGCTGAGGATAGAACTTCAAAAAGGTTGTGGCCTGGATGTGAGGGGTTGGTGATGATTTTACCTTCCTGTTTCACGACTCTGAAATAGTACAGGTCCTGTAAGGCGGACAGACTGACTCCAATGATATTCTCATCAGACCTGACTGCTCATCGTAGCCTGTGTCGTCACTGATCCAAACCACACTGTTAAGGATGAGCTGAGAACAGACTCAGTGACTGATGTGTAGAACTGAATCAGCAGCTCCTGTGGAAGGCAGACTTCCTCAACTGTCACAGGAAGTACAGTACATTTGCTGTTGTGCCTTTTTAATGATGGACCCTACATTGATCTACCATGTCAAGTCCCAAAAAATTATAGATCTCACTGTTTCCACAACTGTCACAGGAGTATTAAGTACTGACAAGGGAGATAATATTGTGGGATCTCTCCTAAGGTCCACTGCCACATCTACACTTTTGAGAGGGTTTAGCTCCAGATTGTTGTGACCACACCAAAGGACATGTTGCTCAACCTCCAGTCTGTATTCAGACTCATCACCATTCTTGATGAGCCCAATGATGGCTATGTTGTCCGCATATTTGATAAGTTTGACAGTGTGTTGAGGAAGGAGAGCACACATCCCTGGTGAGATGGCCGTGTTGATTGTATGATAGCTAGATGTGAGTTTTACCTGCTCTTTTCCGTTGGTTAGAAAATTGGTGATCCATTGACAGGTGGAGGCAGAGACAGAAAGCTGGCTGAGTTTTCGAGTGGAGGAGTTCTGGGATTATTGTATTGAATGCAGAGCTGAAATTCACAAGCAGAATCTTTGCGTATGTCCCTAGGTTGTCAAGATGTTGCGGGATGTGGTGCAGACCCATGATGACTACATCGTCCACTGACTGGTTCTCTCGATAAGCAAACTGAAGGGAGCTGTGATGTCCTTCAGGTAAGTTAACGCCAGTCTCTCAAAGGTTTTCATGATAACATATGTCAGAGCAACAGGCCTGTAAGTCATTCAGTCCTACTTTACTGGATTTTTTGAAGACTGGTATGATTGCGGCTTGTTTGATGCATTAAGGGAACTTCACACAGCACTAATGATTTGTTGAAAATCTGAGTGAAGACAAGGGCCAGTTGATCAGCACAGATTTTTAAGCAGGATGGCGAGACCTCATCTGGACCATACTTTGAAGAGCCAATGCACATCCTCTATAGAGATATTTAAGGCAGATTGAGAGTGAGAATGTGTGGTGGGGAGACTTGTATAAGTCTGTACACTGAGAGATAATCTCGTTTGTATTTGTGGGCTTATCAAACCTGCAGTAAAATGGATTCCAATCATCAACCAGCTGGTATTTTATGGCAATATGGGGGGATGATTTCCTGTAATTTGTAACATTTCCACATGGTTGTACATGTTTGCAAATTTGATTCATATGCACTTTGTTATATATGCACCTTGTTATGTATCTTATTGTTATGTGTTGTGGATTCTTTGTTGTCCTGTGTTCTATGTGTTCTATGTCCTGGAGGAATGCTGTTTCGTTTCACTGTATGCTGTACTACTGTACAGTGGAGTGAAAAACTATTTGCCCCCTTCCTGATTTCTTATTCTTTTGCATGTTTGTCACACAAAATGTTTCTGATCATCAAAAACATTTAACCATTAGTCAAATATAACACAAGTAAACACAAAATGCAGTTTTTAAATGATGGTTTTTATTATTTAGGGAGAAAAAAAATCCAAAAGGTGGATTTGCTGGTGTGTTTTGGGTCATTGTCCTGTTGCAGCACCCAAGATCGCTTCAGCTTGAGTTGACGAACAGATGGCCGGACATTCTCCTTCAGGATTTTTTGGTAGACAGTAGAATTCATGGTTCCATCTATCACAGCAAGCCTTCCAGGTCCTGAAGCAGCAAAACAACCCCAGACCATCATACTACCACCACCATATTTTACTGTTGGTATGATGTTCTTTTTCTGAAATGCTGTGTTCCTTTTACGCCAGATGTAACGGGACATTTGACTTTCAAAAAGTTCAACTTTTGTCTCATCAGTCCACAAGGTATTTTCCCAAAAGTCTTGGCAATCATTGAGATGTTTCTTAGCAAAATTGAGACGAGCCCTAATGTTCTTTTTGCTTAACAGTGGTTTGCATCTTGGAAATCTGCCATGCAGGCCGTTTTTGCCCAGTCTCTTTCTTATGGTGGAGTCGTGAACACTGACCTTAATTGAGGTAAGTGAGGCCTGCAGTTCTTTAGACGTTGTCCTGGGGTCTTTTGTGACCTCTTAGATGAATCGTCTCTGCGCTCTTGGGGTAATTTTGGTTGGTCGACCGGCCGCTCCTGGGAAGGTTTACCACTGTTCCATGTTTTTGCCATTTGTGGATAATGGCTTTCAATGTGGTTCGCTGGAGTCCCAAAGCTTTAGAAATGGCTTTGTAACCTTTACCAGACTGATAGATCTCAATTACTTCTGTTCTCATTTGTTCCTGAATTTCTTTGGATCTTGGCGTGACGTCTAGCTTTTGAGGTGCTTTTGGTCTACTTCTCTGTGTCAGGCAGCTCCTATTTAAGTGATTTCTTGATTGAAACAAGTGTGGCAGTAATCAGGCCTGGGGGTGGCTACGGAAATTGAACTCAGGTGTGATACACCACAGTTAGGTTATTTTTTAACAAGGGGGCAATTACTTTTTCACACAGGGCCATGTAGGTTTGGATTTTTTCTCCCTAAATAATAAAAACCATCATTTAAAAACTGCATTTTGTGTTTACTTGTGTTATATTTGACTAATGGTTAAATGTGTTTGATGATCAGAAACATTTTGTGTGACAAACATGCAAAAGAATAAGAAATCAGGAAGGGGGCAAATAGTTTGTCACACCACTGTATATGGATGAAATGACAATAAATACTCTTGATTTTGTCATTCTTTCCACACTGATGGAGGGTCATTGGCTATTCAGAGTAACTCTTTTTAGCCAATCTGATTGCTTTTGTCACGGTGTTCTTTTGGCTGTAACCCCCTTCTTTAGGCAGCTTCCTTGGCTTGACGAAGCTGCTTGAGTTTTGCAGTGAACCACGGTTTGCTGTTGTTAAATTTTAAATACGTCTTGGTGGAAACGCACATTAGCACTACTACAAGTGAAGATCACCGGTGAGTAGTGTGTGTGTTGCAAAGGCACAGAGATCCATGGCACACTTAGAATAAGCGGAGAGCTACGCAGCTTCAGGTGTCGCCCATTTCCAAGCAACGGCATCCCACTGTGGTCTACCATGTTGACTCTTTTTCTATAGTGTTGTTTCTTGTGACTGAAGACAGAGAGATATAATTAAAGTTAGTAAAAAAATCTTTTATTAATACACACCAGGCAAGGGTAAGATGACATAGAAGCACAGTCCTAGGACACCTGCCCTTCATCTGCCTCGAGGGGTTGGTGTCCCAAATCTTTTATAGGGCCTTTGTCTTATGACTTTAGTTGCACAAGAATTTCAAACCGTTACATCTTACAACATTTTGCTTGGATCAGCATTTACCATATCCTTTAAGTTCATCAGTTGGTCACTTGTGGTTTTAGTTCATCAGTTGGTCACTTGTGGTTTTTTGTTCGTTAGGAGAAACAAGAAGTTGCACTTGTCATGTGCACTATAGACAAGACAGGGTCTGCATGGCTTTTGTCATGTACACCAGATTGATCAAACTATTTATTATTTTTCCACAACCACTGCTGGGGAAAGAAGTGGAGTGTTTTTGTTAGTGTATGTCGACATAATTTAGTTAAAAAGGATCCCAAAAATGGTGTTTCAGACTCACAAGAGAAGCCTACTTGCACAAGCCGAATTAATAAAGGGCTTGCACAGGCGTGAGTGTAACTACATCAGCTGCTATTGGGTAGGATGAATAGATGTAGCTGGGGACTGGCTCCCTAATCCCTACCTTTATAAACTAACTAACTGCATTACTGCAGAACTTGTACACATTTACCTTTGAAAGAATTCTGACAGGAAGTATTGCTGCCTGGTTTGGAAACCACAAGGCTCTGCAGAGAGTGGGGCGGTCAGCTGAACACATAACTTCCAAGACATTTATGTAAGAGGGGGACATTTTTTGTACACTGGGTGGTTTCGTTTCTCTCTTAGGCAAAGGAACATGTAAATATTACATTTAAAACACAGTAGATGAATTGTTAGGACTGGGGTGAGAAGTTAAAAAGCAAATTTCTTGGGTAATCCTATTACTGATTATTGTGATGGCTGTCTACAGGATATAGGTATTTGCTGTCTTGCAAAAGAATCACCGCTTTGAAGTTTTAACTGGTTAAACATACAAACACTATAACGTTATCAAAAAAGAACTGCTCCTTCCTTGGAAATTGTTTGTATTTACCTGACTTAGAAATAAACATGTCTGACAATATTGGTTTCTTATCAGCATATGTGTACTCATTGATAGTTGGCAACAATACATTTTGTTAACCTGTGTTTACATTATTTGTTAAACCCAGAAAAACTGGATGTGCCATTGTTTAATCCAACGTCCTGTTGATCTAGGCAGGGACTGAAGGGCATTTAAACTTCTGGGCAGGACAAGGCAGAGAGAGGGACAGACAACTGAGAATGCTGTCAAGACACTCGCACAGAGCACAGGGGCTCGTTGGCAGACGAGGGTACATGGCTGGTGTGATGTGAGGCACAAGGACAACAACAACAACCTTTATTTATGTATATAGCACATTTTCACACAAATAATGTAGCTCAAAGTGCTTTACATGATGAAGAAAAGAGAAAAAAACACAAAATAAGAATTAAAATAAGACAACGCTAATTAACATAGAATAAGAGTAAGGTCCAATGGCCAGGGAGGACAGAAAAAAAAAACTCCAGACGGCTGGAGAAAAAAAAAAAAAAAAATCTGCAGGGTTCCAGGCAATGAGACCGCCCAGCCCCTCTGGGCATTCTACCTAACATAAATGAAACAGTCCTTTTTGTATTTAGGGTTCTCATGGAAGGACTTGATAATGATGGTCATGTAGATTCTGGCTTTTAATCCATCAATGTAGGACATCATGATGCTTTTGATTAGGTGGTGGTGGTGCAGGTCGCCACTACAGAAAACCGGGAAAGAAACAAAAGAGAGTAGGGGTCAGTACGGATTTTAGACCCACCATGAATAGTTATGATAATTAATTGAATATACAGAGTATCAGGATTAAGTTAAAGTGAAGTTATGAGAAGGCCATGTTAAAGTAATGAGTTTTCAGCAGTGTTTTAAAGTGCTCTACTGTATCAGACCAGCGAATTCCCATTGGCAGGCAATTCCAGATTTTAGGTGTATAACAGCAGAAGGCCGCCTCACCACTTCTTTTAAGTGTAACTTAGTTTAGTTTAGGACAACAACACTTACCTCCAAGGAGCAAGAGACAGCTCCACAAGAAGACGGTTATGAGCCCAGCGAGAGAGGGAAGCTGCATGAAAGGACTGAGCAAAGCTGGCGGACGAGAAGTGAGGCGTGACTAGGGCACAGCAACACAAGGAGCACAGAGTGGAAAAAAAGAATGACAAAGAGACGCTGACAGGGATTCAACGATTCAACAAGACTTCTGTTGGGAAACGAGTGTCCGGTGAACAGGGTGCACCCGTGGACATTTGGACGATTAATTATTGGGGTGCACAGTGCACAAACTGGACTCTGCATCACTAAAGGTTGTATCCCTCCACTTCATGTTTTTAACTGACTTTTAGAGTGAGGACTGTGTGCTTTCCATTTAAAAAAGGGAATTTTGTTCCTGATATTGTTATTTTTTTTTTTTAGGTTTGTTTCTCTTTTTAATGTACTTTATACTGTCTTATGTAATAGAAGTTACTGTTGCTTTTCCTGAAATTGCTGTTGTGTCTTTCATTGTGTGTTTAAACAGAGGGGACTGGGTGGTCTCGTGGTCTGGAATCCCTACAGATTTTATTTTTTTCTCGAGCTGTCTGGAGTTTTTTTTGTTTTTTCTGTCCACCCTGGCCATTGGACCTTACTCTTATTCTGTGTAAATTAATGTTGACTTATTTTATTTTCTTATTTGTCTTTTATTTTTCTATTCTTCATTATGTAAAGCACTTTGAGCTACTGTTTGTATGAAAATGTGCTATATGAATAAATGTTGTTGTGGTTGTTGTTGTTGTACTCACCGCCCAGTTTAAAGAAACCTGTGTGCTATTATTTCAATAATTATTATTTTATAAATTTCAAGAGTTCCCAGTCTCTTAATTAAACTGGGTGGCGTAGTCAGATATTTTAACGGTGTCTAGGTTAGATTAGTGATTTTGGACCAAGGCAAAGAAAATTATCTGTGACACATGTCATCCCCACAATGACATGTTTTCGATGTTGCGGTCAGCTCTGAAGATGGGTTCAGAGAGATTGAGGAAGAACTTCCGTCCACAGTCCATCCACATCTTGAATGAGAAAAGTTAACATGATTCTGTATTGTTAAGATCTCGTAAGCTACAGTTTTCTCAGTTCTGTTTAAGTGACCAAAATGTTAATTTCACGGTGATTCACAGAAGTGAGGGACTGGAATTAGGTGGGGGGTAATTGGCTTTACAACTTACAGTCACCTTTTTTTAGCTAACCAAAAGTGTTACAATTGCAAGCTTTCAAGGCAAGTCAGGCCCCTTAATCAGATAAGATCTTGCCTGAAGAAGGGGCCTGTGGTGCCTCGAAACCTTGCATATTGTAATCTTTTTAGTTAGCCAATAAAAGGTCTCATTTTGCTTGACTTCTCACTACATCCTGTCACAGGAATAGACTGGAGACATGAAAAAGGTCAGGGGCAGCCACCTGTATATTATCTCCTGGCTGCAAAATTAGTTTCAAAAGGATGTTCGGTGCGTACAGGTTTGAGTTTAAGACAGAACTGATTCTCTGGCACAAAGATGGCAGCTTTAGAGGAGAGTTGGGGAAGTGACATCATCATTGGGACCAGAACTGGAAATGGTGCCATAGAGGCTAGGGCCGGAAGTGATGTCATCTTTGGGGCGGAACCAGAAATGGTGGCATAGAAACCGGGCCGGAAGTGACATATTCATTGGGGTCAGAACTGGCAGTGGTGTCATAGGCTCCAGAACTGGAAGTGATGTCAAAGGGGCCAGGCAGAATTTCCCGTAACTGGTATGCAGAGAAGTGAGAGAAAGAGTTAGTGCACTCTGCCACCCCCTGGTCTGGCATGGAATTACCATCATTCAGTGCCTTTAGCTGCCTCCAATGTGCACATGTATGACAATCCATAATGGCTAACATGATACAACACCTAACAGTCAATAACAATCCTGGCTTCCTTTTAGTGGCCACATTCTGCCATCCTTCTATGTGAAGGTCTTGTGGCCAGCTGCCAGCAGTTCATGACTTCTCTCTTTCTCTCTCTTTATGGCTGGAGGTTCAAATACTTATGTCCTAAGATAGAACTATTAGTCTTTAGCAATCTGGGGGAGTATTGCATGCTTTCATCCATACAAGAGCCCATGTCCAGAATCATTTGGGTTGTCAGCCCTCTGTTCTCCCTCAACATCATCTACAGAACTTTTTCTTCTGTCATTGTAGTATTCACTCTCTTCCAATTTGCTTTCAGGAAATGTGCTGATTTAAACAAGAACATCGAATAAGTAATTAAAATGAAGAGGCTATCAAGAGATTAAGACATAAACAGAAATATTATTGTGGGTGTTTGAGATTTTGCCAGTGTTTTGTTTTTTTTTTAATGTAGCTTCTCATTCTCATCACTGTGTAGGAGTGCAGCACATTTAAAAAAAAAAAAAAACATGACATACTAAATATTTTCCATCACCAAACACACCACAATGCACCTTCACAAACATTACTGTCTTTTCTCCACAGGAAATCTCACTACAAGGAGAAGCCGCCGATGCTGCGAAACCCCCCACTCCAGTTACCTGCAACTGCTGAACATATGCACAGTCCAGGGATTTTTTTTTCTTTTCAATAGCGATCTTTATTTAAATATTAAATGACATGCAGACACATGAGGAATTAATGCAGGTAAACGTTTTCAGACAGGAGCTAAACACCATGCTGTTTCTTGATATCAAATGCAACCCATGTAATCACAATCTAACCTCATAATGTGATTGCTATTTAAGATGGTGACAGTAACAGAAGCCCCCTGGCTTTTGGATCATATAAACAATTATCGATTGCTTCATTAAACCTTTTTAATTATGGCTAAATTATTTCTAGTTTGGTTAAGATCTCTTGCTGCAAACCATTTTGTGTCTTAGTTTGGTTTCTGGAAATTGACATTCTGAGACTTTTCTGCCTTTATGACCTCTGCTCTCTCCCTGAATAACAATTTTGCCTTCTCCTAAATGTACCTTATTCTCTTTTAAGTGAACACAAATTCATAGCAGTGAGGGACTTACATTAATTGAAGAATAGATAGATAGATAGACAGATAGATAGATATGAAAGGCACTATATGATAGATAGATAGATAGATAGATAGATAGATAGATAGATAGATAGATAGATAGATAGATATGAAAGGCACTATATGATAGATAGATAGATAGATAGAGGTATTTTGTTTGTCCCGAAAGTGAAATCAGAACTTTACAGAAGAGAAAGCAAAATATATAAATAATGAAACTTACACGCCCTACACACATATAAGAACTTCTGGCTTGGATACTGAAGAACTACTGCAATCAAAGAATCCTACCTTCAGTTTCCAGTTACTGACCACTTTCTGCCATCCTTCTACCTGAAGGTCTTGTGGCCAGTTGCCAACAGTTCATGACCTCCCTCTCTCTGTATGGCTAGAGGTTTTAAAAATGTTTGTCCTTAGATAGATCTATTAGTCCTGAGCACACTGGGGCAGTGATTCATGTTTTCATCCATACAAGTGCCCCTGCCCAGAATCCTTTGGGATATCAAGCCAAAGTCCTCCCTCAGCAGCACTTACAGAAGGTTTCTTTCTCAAATCATAATAGTCACTTTCTTCCACTTTGTTTTCAAGAATTGTGCTGTTTTAAATAAGAACATCAATAAATAATTAAAGAGAGTAAGAATTTAAAGGAAATTTCATTGTTGATGTTTGTGATTTTGCTGAAAAAGTGTGTAGTAAATGTTATGTTAATTTATCCACATATTTGTGCTTTGATTCAACTGATTACACCAGGGGTGCTAAACTCAGATCCAGGGGCTCAAAGTAGCAGAAGGTTTTCATTAAAGCCAGTTTCTTAATTGGTAGCCAGTTATTTTTAATGGAAAATCCTAATTTTGCCTTAACTATAACTGACTTGATTTTAAGATTCAAAACTCTTTTTTCCAGGCTGTTGGTTAGAAAAAAAAGTATTACATTAGAACAATCAAGAACAAGAAGAGGCCATTCAGCCCAATAAAGCCAGTCCTATCCACTTAATTCTTCTAAAGTAACATCAAGACAACTTTTGAAAGTCCCTAACGTCTTACTGTCTACCACACTCTTGGTCTCTTATTCCAGGTGTCTGTGGTTCCCTGTGTAAAGAAAACTTCCTAATGTTTGTGTGAAATTTACCCTTAACAAGTTTCCAACTGTGTCCCTGTGTTCTTGATGAACTCATTTTAAAATAACACTCTTGATCCACTGGACTAATTCCCTTCGTAATTTTAAACACTTCAGTCAGGTGTCATCTTCACGTGTGCTCCAGCAGATGCTACTGCTACACAAGCATTTATACTTCCAGGTGGCAGTGCAAGATATCATCAAGGTGAGAAAACGTTTGGCTTTGCTGTGTTGTGAATTGCTTGAAACATCCATTAAATTGAGAGGACACCTTGCCACCATATCTCTGAAAAGGATGGATGTTTAATGATTAAGTCCTTCAATCCAGGGATGCACCAATTCCAGCTGGCATTGGGCACGAGGCAGAAACAATCCTTGGACAGGACATCAGCTCATCGCAAGTTGAATACAAGGACAAACATACACTGCCATTATTTTAGCGTCACCAAATCCCCAAACCTGCGTATCTTTAGATGGAAACGGAAGCACACTGTGGGAACCCAGCAGGAAAACATGCAAACGTGACTTCCTGCAAAACAGTGGCACTACCGCTCTGCCACTGTGCCACCCCCACATGTGTAATTATTAGCAGTATTCATTATTTAAAAGAAGTTAAAGATTTATCTGTAAAATGTAATATACTTAGTTTAATGCATTTCATCATGAAAGTGATATCAAGTATAAATCTAAGGATTCTAGTTGTGCAGAGAGCTGGAATATTATAAATGTTATGTGTTTTGTGGGGCGATTACTGCTTGCCGCTGCTGTCTGTTCAGGAGGAAGCCCCAGAAGCACACAGCGATTAACAACTGGGTCGGTTTTAAGGTGACATTTACGACGATCTACTTCACTGAAAAATACACTATGGGATTAAAGTGGATCTGCAGTGGGCTGGCGCCCTGCCTGGGGTTTGTTTCCTGCCTTGCACCCTGGCTGAGATTGGCTCCAGCAGACCTCTTTGACCCTGTAGTTAGGATATAGCGGGTTGGAAAATGGATGGATGGATTAAAGTGGATATTTTGTGATTTAAGCTGAAATTTCCATTTTAATCATAAAGTAGTCCTTTTCACTATGTCCTTAATTTCTCTGTGGCACAAATATGCTGCCGTACATTCTGTTGCTGTTGTGAAGGTGCAAAAAAGATGACAAAGAAGATGGGATGTGAGACTTTTAAAATGTATCACGTCATTACAATGGGGAAAATGAGACACTTGAATATAAAAGTACCACAAATCCGTTTGTTTGTCGGCATTTTGCTTTACTACATTGAACCATTCATCTTACATCGAAGCATGTACAGTGGAACCTTGGTTCACAAACGTCTCGGTACACATACAACTCGGTTCATGACCAAAACGTTCGCCAAACTTTTGCCTCGGTTCACGACCACACACTCGGTATACGAACAAGCCAGTTTCCCTTTCGGTTTGTGTGCGCCGATGACTTCCGCACATGTTGCATTGTTCTCGGTCAGACGTGCCTGTCTTCCTGCACGTGCGTAGTTGCCTGCCTGCGCATTCCTGCCTGCCTGCGTGTGTGTGCAAGCCTGCCATCCTGCACGTGCCTGCCTGTTCGTTTTTTTCCCTGTGCTTAAAACTCATTAAAAAAATTGTTTACATGGAGGAGTTCATCGTGTGATTTGTTGCAATGTTACTTTTCTCTTTTTTTTTAAATGTTCCTTTTTTTCCCTGTGTTTAGAACTCATTTTATAAAAAGTGTTTACAACGATCGGAATGTAAGGCTAAAATAGCGTGATCTTGTTACTTTTTTGGTTGCTTGTGGTTGATTTTTAAATACACTTTGGATTTGTTCTAATGTTCCTTTTTTTCCGCTGTGCTTAAAACTCATTTTAAAAAAAGTGTTTACAGCGATCGGGCTGTAAGGCTATTAGCATGAACTCCTGCAATGTTACTTTTTTGGTTGCTTGTGGTTGGTTTTTAAATTAAAGTTCGGATTTGTTCAAATGTTCCCTCTGTTCAGAGGGAGAGAGAGAGGGTGCGGCGAGCACAGAGAGAAAGAGAGTGAGCACATGCTGCTGACAGAGGGAGGGGGTGCTACAGAGAGATTAGAGAGTGCGAGCGAGCAAGTGCAGAGAGCGAGAGAGCGAGCACGTGCTGCTGACAGGGAGGGAGGGGGTGGTGTGTGTGTGTGTGTGTGTGTGTGTGTGCTACAGAGAGAGAGAGTGCGAGCGAGCAAGTGCAGAGAGAGAGACAGCGAGCACGTGCTGCTGACAGGGAGGTGGAGGGGGTGGTGTGTGTGTGTGTGTGCTACAGAGAGAGGGAGAGAGCGCAGCAAGTGCAGAGAGAGAGAGAGTGAGCACGTGCTGCTGACAGGGAGGGGAGGGGGTGGTGTGTGTGTTTGTGCTACAGAGAGAGAGGGAGAGAACAAGAGCGAGCCAGCTCGTGTAGCTGAGCAGGAGCCTGGGTGTTTTGTGTTAGTGTTATTCAATATTTTACATTAGTTTACTATTACACTGTGCATTCTATGGTGTAATTAACTATATTTGTGCTTAATCTTTACATATATTTACATACAGTTAAATACGGTCTGGAACAGATTAATTGTATTTACATACAATCCTATGGGGGAAATTGCTTCAGTTCACGACCAACTCGGTTTACGACCAAAGTTCTGGAACGAATTATGGTCGTAAACCGAGGTTCCACTGTACATTGATCCTATAGGATTCGCAAAAGCGCTTTCTGTGACATGTAGACAGTAAACAAAACTCTGCTGTCACTTTCCGACTTGATCACACTGCACCCCGACTTTTTGCTGGTACTGCAACTCGCGCACACGTCGCATTAATTTCTGAGGACGCGCTCATAGTATGCATCAAATGAACGCAGGGAATGTGTGGCAGCCATTATGCGTGCACGTATGCATTCTGAGCCCTTAATATTTCTTTTAATCTTTCCTCATAATTCATCCTCTGTAGCCCCGGAATCAGCCTAGTCCCTCTTCTCTGGACCTTTTCTAGTGCTCAGTACTCCAGATGAGGCTTCATTTTCAACAGCATCTTCTTCTTCTTTTGAGAGTTTTGCATCACCTGTAATTCCCCAATCATGCAATAAGAGTATTCATCAGTGACATCATCAACAGCAACAGCCTAAAGGTTGTAACGATTGTCTTCAATATGTGTGGGTGTCACTGGCAGTTTGCACCTTTCCCCATTCCTGCTAAGGGTGGAATGTCTGAATGTGTAAGGCCGCCAATTGTACATGGCACATGGCTCAGAGGGCCAGACAAACTGTACGGGGAGGAGAAAACTTTATGTAAATGTGTGGCGGGAGAAAGGAGGAGAAGGAGAAGAGAGCGCCAGACCAAAAGGAGAAGTAGACGACATTAATAACAAAACAAAAAAAAAGGCAGGAAGGAATGTTATTCAAGTCAGGTGAACCCGAGTTCATTTCTGGACAAATTATTTTCCTTTTCTTGTGAATGAGGTGAAGGCATTTAGGAGAGGGCCTGACGGGACTGTTTAGTAGTACGTTTCCCTGAACAAGAGGTATGTTTTGGCACATCCTTCCCTGCAACAGACTGTAGATGTTCATTTCTAACAGTGAATAGGACTCTGATTGCATTCATTTTTTCTTTCCTAATTCCCATATTTATGTATTAGTGGCATATGTGGTTGAGTGTTTTGTGTCATGATTTGTGTGGGTGGGAATCGCTGCAGCATGATAGTATGTATATAGGGGGGTTTGTTAGTTGTGTCTAATTTCTTATAATATTTTTTTTAACTCAACTCTACCTTTACTGCTATGTTTCTGTACTTGTGGTGGTGATGTAGTAGAGAAGTAGTGTTGGCCGCTCGTGCCCCAGATCATTTCTTTACATTTTTCTTGCTTTTGCTGCTGCTCTAGGTTGGCAGCACATATTATAATTGTGCCGGCTCAGAGTACGGTACAAAGTTTCACCTTGTAAGCCTCAAACATTCAAAGGTTAAATACATCTAATGGTGATTATGTGTGATTCTATTCTTCTTATTTTGGTATTTGATCCACGCTTGAAATAAGACTTTGAATTTTGGTTTTGCATTACGGGTTTTGATGATCAGTTCTTGGCTTCCGGTTTTGACCTCAGCTTTGTTATTTGAGTACATTACTCTTCTGGTTCATCCATTCAAATTGCCTACTCTCTCCTTCGGGATAGTACAGTTGCAACAAGTTTATCACCATTAAGGCGGATTCCAAACCACAACATGTCATCTGTGCTTTGCTTGTCGTTTTACAGAATAAATGCACAGAATTTTCATTGTTACAAAAAATAAACTGGTAAACCTTTCAGGAAGCTGAGTACAGCAAATATGTAAGTTACAGAATTCATATAACACTTGGGACTCAGATCTATGGAGACTCCCTCTTCACGTCTTCTTCATTGTCAGAGTTAGCAGATCAACCACATTGCATGCATTCATTTTCAAACTCCCTTGATCCTGTTCAAGGATTCAGGCATGGTATCCTCACGTATATCTGATTTACATTACCAAAGTGAAATCAGAGTACCTGAGGAAAACTAACAGGACTATACAAACAGTGGCTTAGCCAGGATTAGAACTCCGGCCCCTGGATCAATGAGCTTTAATTACTTTGCCATTTTGCCACTCTGGTCCTCCTTACTTGAAAAGTACATGCCCGGTTAAAGAGAGCTCGAAGGAAGTAGTTTGGTTATTCACTGAAGCACAGATTTATATTACAGAACACTTTCTGCTCAGTGTGTTAACTGGCATAAAGAATTGCCTTTGACCAGAAGTGACTCCTTCAGAATTCTTCAGATTAAGGGAACCACATAGAGAAAAATTAAATACATTTATTATATCTTTTGGGGTCTTGAAGGAGATTTTGTCTGATATGGAATTGAAAAATTTAAACCACTCTCTATCTGTTCAGATATTAACATGCAAAGACATGGAAACCATCTCTTTTAGCATACAGATGAAAGTCATTTACTTGCCGTTTACAGCGGAGTTATTTATCACACAATGTTGTTCTGCTAAGAGCTATTAATGGGTCTAAACTGATGCATACATTTCTAGGGCATCTATGTTTTCTCTGTGTGGGTAGACAATAATAATGATAATAATGATAATAATACATTTTATTTATATAGTACCTTACATAGCTTATTTAAACAGCAGGGTATATGTAACAAATATTTCTGCATAGAACAATGAACAGATAAACACAGGAGATACAAAGCATTAGACAGAATACAAGACAATAAACCAAAGTAAAATGCTAAATACAATACTAAAAGAAAAACAGCATTTATGATATAACACACCCACATACACACACAAATTATCCTGAAGCATTTGGACAGAGAGGTTACCCGAAGAAGGTAAGAATGTCCGGTTAAGTTGAAAGCCTTCCTAAACAGATGACTTTTAAGTTGTTTTTAAGGGAATGAATGGAGTCAGCTAATCTTATTAATTTAGGGAGGTCATTCCAAAGTCTGGGTGCTTTACAGCTGAAGGCTCTGCTGTCACCCATAGATTACAGGTTAGTGGGGGGCACAACAAGATGGCCAGAATCAGAGCACCTTAGTGGGCAAACAGGAGCATAGCCAGGATAATTTCAGAAGAGTTATCATGTTTAAAATGTGGAAAATACATACAGTCATCCTCATGCATGTCTGTCTGTCCATCAGTCGGCCCACAGAAAACAACTTGGGTCTAAGATTAGAGATCTTTATTGTCACATCCACTGCAAGAACATAGTGAAATTCCTCTGCCATGGTTACAGTGATGTATAAATAAATACAGTTAATAAATATGAGTTGCAAAAGATAAATAAATGAATAAATAAATAAAAAGCATAAAGTAATAGTTTTTTTTAAAGTAACATACAATACAATTTCCCATAAACCAGCAGGTGTGTGCAGCACACAGTGCAGGGCAGGTAGGATCAGGTTACTGGGAGTTTAATGAATTTATGGCCTGGGGAAGAAACTGTTCATGGAGCAGATGGAGTCTGTGGTGAGGCTATGGTAGCACTTCCCACAAGGCAGAAATAAATACAGGGGACTACCTGGATAACTGTCATCTGAAATAATACAATACAATACAATTCAATTTATTTTTGCATAGCCCAAAATCACACAAGAAGTGCTGCAATGGGCTTTAACAGGCCCTGCCTCTTGACAGCCTCCAAGCCTTGACTCTCTAAGAAGACTGGGAAAAACTCCCAAAAAACCCTTGTAGGGAAAAAATTGAAAAAACCTTGGGAAAGGCAGTTCAAAGAGAGACTCCTTTCCAGGTAGGTTGGGTCAGAAGTGGGTGTCAAAGGAAGGGTGTCAATACAACACAATACACAGAACAGAACAAATCCTCAATACAGTATAAAAATAAAAATTTTACAAGTACGGAGCAGGGCGGCATGGTGGCCCAGTGGCGCCCTGGTAGCGCTGCTGCCTCGCAGTTAGGAGACCTGGGTTTGCTTCCCGGGTCCTCCCTGCGTGGAGTTTGCATGTTCTCCCCGTGTTTGCGTGGGTTTCCTCCGGGTGCTCCGGTTTCCTCCCACAATCCAAAGACATGCAGGTTAGGTGGATTGGCAATTCTAAATTGGCCCTGGTGTGTGTTTGTGTGTGTCCTGCGGTAGGTTGGCACCCTGCCCAGGATTGCTTCCTGCCTTGTGCCCTGTGTTGGCTGGGATTGGCTCCAGCAGACCCCCGTGACCCTGTATTCGATTCGCGGGTTAGAAAATGGATGGATGAAGTATGGAGCAGAATTTAACAGGTAGATGATATCACATAATATGATTTGGATTTGTTTAGAGTCCTGGAAACTTCAACCGTCAAGCTGCCTCCCCCATTTGGACATTCCACAGCTGAAATTGCGCTAATCCGATGAAAGGACCCCTCTTTCCCACTATTCCTGCGATCCTCCATCAGGGATGACTTTACCTTAGGCAGGCAAAACAACTTGGCAGGTGAGCCATGGAACCAAGTGTCACATTTCAATACCGAGAAGAGAAACAGAATAGGTGAGGGTTAGTATCCAATTGTAACTATCATATTACTTATGTTTTAGTGCTAATGACTAACAACAGAGATGTAGTATGTACAGTTAATCAGTAGCTCTAGTCAGGGTATACTAAACTGAAGTAGTGAGTTTTCAGCCGGGATTTAAAAGCTGACACCGAAGGGCCATCTCTTATAGTAGCAGGCAGACCAGTCCACAGTTTAGGGGCCCTGCAACTAAAAGCTCGACCACCTACTGTTATTTTATTAATCCTTGGAATCCTAAGCAGACCGGCATCTTGAGATCTTAATGTGCACTCTGGTTTGTAAGTCATGATAAGTTCAGACAAGTAAGCCGGACCTTGGCCATTTAATGCTTTATATGTTAAAAGGAGGATTTTGAAATCTGCCCTAAACTTAACCGGGAGCCAGTGTAAGGATTTAAGAACTGGAGTTGTGTTCATATTTTCTTTTTCTTGTAATAATTCTTGCAGCAGCATTTTGGATTAACTGGAGGCTGTATAAAGAACAGTTTGAACATCCAGTGAACACTGAATTGCAGTAGTCAATCCTACTAGAAATAAATGAATTAATTAATTTCTCAGAATCTTGTTTATTTAGAAAGTGCCTTCATTTCCCAACATTTTAAGATGGAAGTAACATGATTTGGACAACTTTGTAGTATGTGCTTTAAATGACATGCTAGAGTCAAAGATAACTCCTAGATTGCGGGCTGATTCAGTAAAATTCATGGTGATTCCAACTGAGTTAAATGATGACAAAATGTTGTGATGAGCATCATTCCCTCCAACAATTAGCATCTCTGTTTCATCTGTGTTTATAGACAAGTAGTTCTCATTCATCCACTCATCCACTTTAATAGATTAAGCTCTCCACAGACATCTAGTTGAGTAGATGGTATGAAACTGTGGAAGGTTAGGTCAGGTCAGGTCAGGTTGGAGAGCATGCACTGGTACAGCACATTGCTGCACCCACCATATGATGAAAAACCGGATCCTGGTTGGCAACCTTCCAGGCAGACACGCTGAAAAGTTCCATCCTCTGAAATGACCCTCTATCTGCCGCAGCCAGGTGTTACGTGGGCATCCTCTTGGCCTTATCCAGCCGCTCGGGTTCTCAACAATGAGAATCCAGCGAGCCGGATCACCCTCGGGGAAGTCGTAACTGACACTCCCTCATAATGCGATTAATATGCCTCATTCGGGATTCCATGAGCAACGACTCATTCGACACAAAGTCAAATCAGTGGTACCCAAGGATTCTCCGAAGAGACACAGTACCAAAGGTTAGAAGATGCACAAACAGTCTTTTGAAGGAGTTAGTGATCCTGGCAAGTCAAGTTTCCAAACAATGCATCCATTAAGGATACTTTTGATAGAGCAGAGGTAAACATTTGCTATTGTTTTGGTTCCCACGTCAAAGCTGTCGGTGAAATGACTATGTCAGTGACACAAAAGAGCTAAGTCAGCAGAATGAGTGATTACAAGATTGAAGAGACCAGTGATGACCGTTAAAAGATACGAGTCCACTTGAAGGATCACTACAAGTCAATTATTTCTTATAACTTTTAAAGATTTCAATAATGTTGTCATACCATTTTGGAATGTCTTTGTAGAATAAGCAAGAATTGAGATCCTTTCACTGTTTTTTGTTTTGTGCTACTGCAAACCAAAGAATTCCACATAGTTTTCATGAATAATGGAACTTTATTGGAATAAAATGCAATGGTGCTTTCGACCACGCCTGTAACTGCACACTTTCAGCACTTAGTGAGGTTTACCTCTGTCAGTTCTACTCCTTGATAATTGTCTTCACAATAACACAACCTTTCAGATCCTTTGCTATGGTGCTTGTAATTTGTCTCAGTTGCATCCTATTCTGTTGATCATCATTGAGATGTTTCTACACCTTCTTTGGAGTCCACCTATGGTCAATTCAATTGATTTTACATTATTGTCTATATAAGGTCCTACAGTTGACAGTGTGTATTTTGAACAAAAAACAAGTCTGAGGTAGAAGGAATTGTGTGCAGAATTTACAGACCAAATTCTGCAGCATTTAAGGTTCACAAGATGATGATGGCCTCCATAGCTCTTAAATGGAAGATGACCAGGCAGCCAAATTAAACAATTAGAGGAGAACAGCCTAGGTAAGAAAAGTGCCCAAGAACCCGATGCTGATTCTGGCTTAGGTCCAGAGAACCTGTCCAGATATGGGAGAAACTTCCAGAAGGTTATCCATCACTGCAACACTCCGCCAGTCTGGGCTTTATGTGGTCAGACAGAAACCCTTCCTCAGTAAAGACTCATGCAAGCCAAAGGGGCTCTCAGACTGTGTGAAACAAGATTCTTTTGTCTGTAGATTAGACTAGCGTGACTTGTTAGAGTGACTATGAACACTATTCTAACAGAAAAACAGAAGTCCTCTGCTAAGATGGGAAAGCTTATCAGGATTAATGAACATCTCAGCAGCCCTTCATCAATAAGACATTTTTGGTAAAGTGGCTAGACAGAAGCCACAATTAAGTAAAAGGCTTATGACAGTTTAAAGGACTCTGAGAGCAAGAGGAAAAAGGTCCTCTGATCTGATAAGGCAAAAACTGAATTCCTTGGGCAGAACTCCAAGCACCATGTCTGGCGAAGACCAGGCACTGCTTAAGTCCTGCCTGACATGTTCTCTACAGTAATGCATGGTGGTGGTTGCATCATGCTATGGATTTGCCTCTTGGCAGCGGGGAGAAGGAGACTGAGAATTGAGGGAAGGATGAACACAGAAAAAAACAGTGTGATCTTTGAATAATTCCTGATCCAAAGTGCATGCCAACTCAGACTGGGGTGATAGTCGACATTTTCAGCACATCAATGGCCTGAAGCATAGAGCCACGAAAACACTTGAGTCTCTAACTGTCCTTGAGTGGCACAGACAATGTCTGGGCTTAAACCCAATTGAACATCTTTGGCGAGACCTGAAGATGGCAGTTGACAGTCGCCTCCCACACAATCTAACAAAGCTTGAGAAAATCTTCCAGGAAGAATGAGATAAAGTGACCAATTCTAGGTGTTTAAAGCATGCAGAGATTTACCTTAGAAGGCTCAAAGCTGAATTTACTGCCAAAGGGACTTCCAATAAGTACTGAAACTGAGGGTCTGAATACTTCTATGAATGACAGATTTCACATTTTGACTTTTAATAACCTTTCTAAAACATATTTTGTGTTGTCATTAAGAGTCAATGAGTGTAGATTGATGGGTAGAAAATTCACATTTACTTTTGAAAATCAAATCTACAACAGAGTAATGTACAGAAAGTGAAGGGTCTGTCTACTTTCTGTATTGTGCTTAATTATTTTCTTTTTTATAGTTTACAATAATAATAAAGATTGGAACCATGTATTTAAAAAGCATCTTTAATCCAAAAGTATTTTTAAAATGTAAAATGCTTTGAATAATTAATAGTGGAGTATTGGGATATTACCCCTGTCAAGATAAATATTCAAAGATGGATATAAAGCAGCCGACAAGCATTAGCAGATCAATTTAGAATATGCATGAATCATATGGGCTGACTTCTTCTCCTTATGAAGATTAAATTAAAAAATGTAATTTATTTACAAGACACATGCCACTCCTGCCAGGATTAGTGTTTGGTCTTGAGCTCAGATGGTGCCTCCTGTTTCTTTCTGTTCCTAATTTGGTGCTTGCAGGACACAAAGCTGTCTTGGCAGTAATTGAGATGGATCTATGGGCAAGGACAAGGCATTGATCCCTAAAGTGATCTGATTCATCACTTTATGCCTTAACAGAGACAGGGGCAGTAACACTGATCTCGGCTGCTTGAGTCAGATAAAACACTAAATCTCCCTAATAGTGGATAATGAGCCATAAATAAAGAAATCAAAAACCTCCCGCCATCGTGCTGTTTGCCTGATTTAAGAGGGATTTGAGTTTGATGTGCTGGGTAAACATTGAGAACAAATTGACTTATTTCTTTATGTTGTTTCCATGGATGAAGGTTATAGTCTAGCCCTGTCATTTTATGCCTTGTAACCTAGAAATGAACTTTATTTCCAGATGCGGCATATAATGTGCAGGTGACCTTTAAAAGTCACATAAGAATTAAATGCAAAATGATAAAGGATTGGACGATAAGCCATACAGGTGAACGTTGACAATGGATGCAATTTAGACCTACAAAGTGATAAGCTGAAGACATCCAAAACATAATACTTGTATGTCTTCTTAAATCCATATCCTAACATTTATATGTACATCAGAAAATGCCAACCGCTTGTGTTGAATGGGAATGCTTTATACCTCCTTCAGCACTAACATTTAAACTGACACAAAATTAAAAGCTGTCCTCCATATTCAGTACGCAGTTCAGAACTTTGAACTCTGAGGTCTGCCCTTTTGAATTGTGACAACATCTCCGCTGATTATTTACCGTAGAGCCGTGATTCAGTTTGGGGGTCATATTTAAAGGTGTTACCAGTGCTCAATCATCTGCCAATTAGCAAACCTGTTTATTTCATTTTAGGGCACATTTAACATACACACCCATACATGTTCGGGGCCAAATTAGTGTGTCCATTGAATTTGCCTAGTCATCTTTGTCTTTCTAGCTAGGACTTTGAGAGTATCTTAACATCATAATTCAGAAGTGAAATTGGTCTATATGATGCACATTGTAATACGTCCTTATTTTGTTTAGGAAAGGCGGTGAATAATGTTTGCGAAAAGGTTGAGGTAGAATTTTATTGTCTTTAGCTTCTGTAAATGTTGCTAATAAAAGGGGAGCTAGCTGAGTGGAGAACTTCTTATAAAATTTGACAGGGTAGTCATCGGGGCTTGCTGCTTTCCCACTCTGAAGTGACTTTATTGCATCTAGTAATTCTGATAGTGCCAATGGTTTATCCAATTCCTCTGCACTAAGAATATCTACTGGGTGGTCCAGATCTAATTTTGCAGATCCAGATCATCTGGATGACTTTGATTTATGCGGGACGATTCCAGTTGGGCACAAAGACGATTCTTTATATCGTCAGTTCATACACTTCTCGATGGTCCATGATTTTTCGGTGATTTTCTATTTAATAAACTTAATAAGTTATAGCATAATGAAAATTGCATAATTAGATCTGGGCCACCATATATTTGTGGTATCTGTACTGCATCCAGAAATGAATTCAATTGTGTCTTGTTTTCTTTAAACTCAGTAGAATAAAAGGATTTATAGTAGTCTCTGAATGTGTGCATTATATTTTTATGGTCAATGATTTGGTCTCTGTTTGTGCTGGTGATTGCTGGGATTGCATTGTGAACTTCTTGCTTGTGGATTTGTTGAGCTAAGAGCTTATTAGCTTTCTCCATGTTCATAGTAATGATGTCTTGATTTAAATATGAGTTGTTCAGTTTCTTTAGTGGTCAAGAGATTGAGTTCTGAATGCAGAGCCTGCCTTTTTCAAAAAGAAGAGCCTCACTTGGACACCTGGCATGTTCTTGATCTATTCTAGTAGTTTCACTGATTAGCTTTGATACCTTCTTGGTTACCAGTTTATTTCTGTGGGAAGGATATTGAGAAGGCCTTCTACCTGGTCATCTTTGAAGATATAGGAGGAACGGCCATAAAGACACAGGGAGAATTCAGGCTCTGTGCAGTAGCAGCACTAATCACCCTTACAACAATACAGGGCCGTCTTAATGCATGGGCATGCTGGGAAGTTGCCCGGGGGCCCCACAAGCATAGTGGTCCCATGCTAATCTATGTATGTTGTGACTGGCTGAGTGGATGTGTAGGTAGAGGCCCCAGTGCACTGCTTTGACGGGGCCTATAATGCTGTTAAGATGGCTATGCAATAAAAGCAACAATGTAGTTCTGTATAGTCCTAAATCACACAATGAGTACTACAATGGCCTTTAACAGGCCCTGCTTGTCCCTAAGAAGACAACATAAAAAATAAAAAAAAAACTTAATGGAAGAAATCCTGGCAAAGACAATTCAAAGAGAGAGAACCCTTTCCAGGTAGGTTTGGCATGTAATGAGGTAAATACGATATACAAAACAGAACACATGTAATCCTTTTCACAGAGCTAAACGGCCAATCTATCGTTACCACCTCAGAAATACAATACAACAGTACAAATTACAAGGCAAAAATGCAAGAATAGATTACACCACTTACTAAATACAGAACTATCACATAATGAGGATACAGATTTGTTCAGAGTCGTGAAGACCTCGGCCAACACCTCCCCTCTACTGGCCAATCTGACTAAAGGACCCTTCTACCCGATGATTCCAGTGCTTCTTTAGCGGAGATATGAGTGGTCGAAATTTAACATCTTATTAAAGAATGAAATGTTCTCTAACAGGACAATTCAGTAATCAGGAACGTGAAAAGCTGTTCATTGTATCTTTTAATTACTCCTCAGCAAAATGTCTTGGAGGGAGCATTCATCAAAAGCAGTCTGTTACAGTATGGTCAGAGAAACAAAGGATAGAGGTTCATTTTATAAACTGTCGAATTTACATATCGCGTCAATCAATGCATACATTTTACTCTGGTTGGTTCATTGGTTTACACCCAAATGATTTATCTATACTAATAATATACTAATAATAATACTAATAATTATACTAATTCTCCAACTTCCCGTGTAGGTAGAAGGCTGAAATTTGTCAGGCCCATTCCTTACAGCTTACTTACAAAAGTTGGGCAGGTTTCATTTCGAAATTCTACGCCTAATGGTCATAACTGCAAGGTATTTTTCTCCATTAACTGTAATAGAGTTGAGCTGGAAAGACGGGGGGAGTTTCGTGTGATATCATCACGCCTCCGCATAATCCGTGAACTGATTGTCAAACGCAGTGCGTAGAAAACCAGGAAGACCTCCAAAAAGTGCTTAAGACAACATGCATTATATAATTGAGAAGGCAGCGAAACAAGAAGCGAGCGAGTGACATATACTACCATATTCATGAGTGCTGCTACCTCGGAAAGAAAGCAAGGTGTAAACCTAAACTTTAAATTAAGTTCATAGACAGGCTACCGCTGGCGTTTCACATGCCCACAGGTAATGCGGGATACAAGTTTAATGAGAGGGACGAGGATATAAACGAGTTTTGATCACTTTGTAACTAAGTTAAAATTGTAGGTGAAGGGGTGTGCTTATGCAAATTCGAGACTGTGTTTGTGGGGGATTGACAGTTAAGGTGGTTGGGGAGTCACGTCATCATCTCCCCTCCCATTCATCTTATTTCACTCTGAGCTGAGCTCCGCGGCTAACGCCGTCTTCCGAAGCAACTTCGTCAGACTGCCACCAAATACTCACAGAAAAATCCACAAGTTAATACACACGCTGTCTCTAGAGTTTCTACACACTGAATCCTCCAGGCACTACTTACAAAAGGTCACATTGACAATCGTGTTACGTTATTTTTAAAATCTTTCCTTTTCTTAGCACAAGCACAGCTGAGAAGCTTCGATGCATGTGCTCCATAACGCGTTAAAAATAATGCATTTAATCACACTTTGCATTACAAGCAAAGGGAGCTTTTCAATGCATGATTTCCTGGTACACGATTACATTGATCAGCGCATCCCGATTCATTTTACCCTCGCACCACCTTAGTTTGAGAAGAAGTATGAAAAATATGAGGTTAACACAGAAAAACAGATCACCAATTCAAGCTTTATGAATAATCGATTTGCCATCAATAATTGTTTTGGTAAAGCCATACTCAGTGTAATCCTCCTTCCATTTTATAATTTTTCTGCCACTAGCCATGATTAAATGAGCGGTAAAAAGTAAGAGCAAAGCGAGGGTGACTTATTTAGGCAGGCATATATATGACAGCAACACTCATGACAATGTCAATCATGTTACGTTATTATTAAAATGTTTCCTTTTCTTTTTCATTACTTCTTTAACACACTACTTCTCCGCTGCGGGGCGCAGGTATTTTGCTATATATATATATGAATGACCTCCAAAGAGCTGAGACTTTTGATATCATGAACGTGTCTGCAAAAACTGGGGTCTCCTGCCCAGCAAAAGTCGAGCAGCCGGCGCGCGCGCATAGCTGTGCCGGCCTTTGAGAGGCTGACTGCACTTCTGCCTTAAGTCAAAGTGAACACTTTTAATTTTTTTCATCCTCCCCCTGCGCTATAGCCCAGACAAGTGCAAACCACGGGACCCTTTTCTACACCATGGCAAAATAATATTAAGGCGATTCACACTTTCTTTTGCACGTATACGATTATGAGTTCCTCACCTCGGATTATGAAGACACGCACAAGAGTGGAGGACTGACAGTGCCATCACAGCCGATTAATGGCGGGGCGTCTCACCAGTCTACACAAGACCCACGCGACTGTCCCCAAAAGGCGATCATAACGTCAGCGAACACATCTCTCTATACAATATAAAAGAAAAAGGCAACTTTCCTTTCTTTACACCTTTTTTCCTTTTATCCCAAACCAAAGCCTTTCTCTCTTAACACTGCAGAGGACACAAAACTAATTTTCTTTAAATGCGGTAAGGCACATTACCAGAGGCACAAATTTGAGCGTTCACATAGAAAATGTAATTTCAATGTACCTGTACTTCTTAAAACGTTAATGTTTTACTGTTTAATAACTTATAGACTATAATTTATTATTTTTCCCTTGCACTCAGTGACCAAACCTATACACACACATATAGACACATACAAACATACACACAAGTATATGTATGTGTATATATATATATACACACACTCACACACACACACATACATACATACACATATATATATATACACACACACCTATCTACATCATATATACACACACATACATACATACATACATACACACACATATATATAATTTGTGTGTGTATGTATGTGTGTGTATATATGATGTAGATAGGTATGTATGTATATATATATATATATATATATATGTGTATATGTAGATATGTATATAGATATGTAGATATGAAGATATGTATGTGTATATATGTATATATATATATGTATGTATCTATATATGTATGTGTGTATGTGTGTGTGTATATATGACAGCAGCAATCCAAGCTGTGAGAAAACAGTAAAAAGGAGGCGTGTCAGGCGTCGTGGTACATTTTCTGATGCAGCTACGAAAACAACTTCGTGGCGCTGCCACCAAATACACAAAACAATTACTTTGACAATCATGTTACATTATTTTTAAAATGTTTCCTTTTCTTTTCATAACTTCTTTAACACATGACATCGCGGCTGCTTGGGTATTTTGCTATATATATATATATATATATATATATATATATATATATATATATATATATATTGTAAACAAGCGCTTTATAGCGCCGACCCGCATAGAATAGGCAGAGACACGTGTTCACACTCAAAGTTTTATTTCTTTTTCTTCAGCCGTGTGACCACGTCTTCCCGTGCCACACAGCCCAAACACAGTCCCAAGCACCAAACCAAGCACCAAACCAACACAAAACCAAACTTTCCTGCTCCACCACTCCTCCCAGGCAACCTCGTCCTCTTCCTCCCGATTCTGGCCTCGATTGCTGGGAGGCAGGCCCTTTTATGCCCAACCCGGAAGTGATCCAGGTGCCTGACCAGCTGGTCTTAATTGCACCTCCGGGTGGGGCTGATAAACCGTCCAGTGTGGTGGCTGGAACTCTGCAGCACCCCAGCGGCCACCCCATCTCCCAACCGGGCTGCTGTGGTGGACTCCATGTCCCATGGAGCCACGGGGGAGATTGAGGAGGAATCCAGTGCCAGGGAGACTGCCCCCAAGCGCCCCGGGGGAGGTATTGCAAAGTCCATGATGGCTCCCCGGGGCGTATGCATCAGAGGCGTCCCGGCGGGCATGGGACCCGGCTGTCCGTCACATGGCCCCTCCTCAGATGAGGCTTGTGGGGCTCATCGGCCTGCCCGCGAGGCGGTCTTCTCCAGGATGGGAGTCGGCCTTCCTGGTTCCGCGGCTGCGCCCTGTAAAAACAGAATAAACAGGTCTGGGGGCGTTGCCCCGATGTCCCTCGGGACAAGCCCGCCAGACATGGCCACCGCGGCCACAGTCATAACACCGCCGACTCCCTCCAGTCGGCCCCTCTGCATGCGAAGCAGGCAGGGAACATCTGCCCGCCGCCCCTCGGGAGGGTTGTGCGGTTCCGCCCCTGCAGTGCAGCCCTCCTTGGCTCCAAGCCGTCAGGCATACACTGCTCTATGTACGGGTTTTCGGTTTCCTCTTCCGGTTCCCCTTTTCCTTTGGGTCGCACTGGCGGTCTGAGTCCCCTATGAGAAAAGGAGGGACCCGCGCGCCTCGTCCCTTTGGACTGCCATAGACTGGCACTAGCGGTCGGGCGGGGTTGTTTGGCAGCCGGTTTCCACCTGCTGCCTCCTCCGACTTCGTCCGCCTTGCTGTCAGTCATCACAGCAGCCTCTCGTGTGGTGGGCGGGTCCGCCTGACAGGCAGTACTAAGCAACACTGCTGCGTCGCGTCCGCCCCTTTTCTCTGCGGTGCCGGCTTCACTTACCTGCACCGCTCTGTCCTGCCGGTGGGAGGCTGGCCACCCGCCGTCACGAAGCCATTCAGCCAGGGCCCTTGCGGATACCGAGCTTCTTCTCCAGCCCCTCCTTAGCCTCCGACAGGACCTGAAAAACTTGTAAAAGGGACTGTAGGGCGAGGACAACGGACTTCACCTCCCCTACAGCCCAAGAAACATTAATAGTGGCGGCGGCGGTGGATTTGGGCTCTCCGTGTAAGCCCTCCCGACCGCGTGCAAGAAGACCCTGTGGATCCCCACAGGGCCCTTGAGTAGTCTGGAGGAGAGGGAAGGGCGTCCGTCATCCCGCCTGCCGATCCTCCTCGGCGGGTGATTGACACACGTCCCCGTTTACCTGTTTGTGCGGGCCGCTCCTGCCCCACTTGCAGGGCGCGCGCTGGAAGCTTCGTCCGGGCTCTCCTCCGCCAGCCGCTGGCTCAAGCCGAGGGAAAGACACAGCTCCGCCTCGCTCACCCCCGAGCTGGCTCCGTCGTCACGCCATGGACACTCGTCCCCTGCCGCACCGGGTGCTTCGCCCTCGGCGTCCAGGAGGTAGGATGACCGCGCAGGCGAAAACATACCCGCAACTTCGTCACCTACCTCCGGTTGCAACCCGTGCGGCGGACTAAGCGGGCGGCGTCTGCCAGTTGGCCTCTGTGTCCGCCCGGCTTTTTCTTCCCCATGACAAAGGCGCAGCAGCTCCTCGGCGGCCGGTTGGATAGTCCCGCTGGCTTGCGGCGTGCCTGCTTGCGGCCCCTGCAGCGTGTCGCGCGCGCGCTGTACTGCGTGTGCTGGCTTGCGGCTCCTGCCGCGTGTGCGCGCTTCAGTGCGCTGTGCTGTGCAGTCCTGCCCGATTGCTTGCCTGTAGCTGCGTCGGGGCGCGCTCCAACGCCGCTGAGCGAGAACCGTGCCCAGCGGCTGTTGCGCCGCTATGCCGGGTCAGCAAGAGTAAAACCGCAGGTTCCGACCCAAATGGGCCGGGCGGGATCCGCGACTACGCCAGTGTAAACAAGCGCTTTATAGCGCCCGACCCGGCATAGAATAGGCAGAGGCACGTGTTCACACTCAAAGGGTTTTATTTCTTTTTTCTTCAGCCGTGTGACACGTCTTCCCCGTGCCACACAGCCCAAACACAGTCCCAAGCACCAAACCAAGCACCAAACCAACACAAAACCAACACAAAACCAAACTTTCCTGCTCCACCACTCCTCCCAGGCAACCTCGTCCTCTTCCTCCCGATTCTGGCCTCGATTGCTGGGAGGCAGGCCCTTTTATGCCCAACCCGGAAGTGATCCAGGTGCCTGACCAGCTGGTCTTAATTGCACCTCCGGGTGGGGCTGATAAACCGTCCAGTGTGGTGGCTGGAACTCTGCAGCACCCCCTAGCGGCCACCCCATCTCCCAACCGGGCTGCTGTGGTGGACTCCATGTCCCATGGAGCCACGGGGGAGATTGAGGAGGAATCCAGTGCCAGGAGACTGCCCCCAAGCGCCCCGGGGGAGGTATTGCAAAGTCCATGATGGCTCCCCCGGGACGTATGCATCAGAGGCGTCCCGGCCGGGCATGGGACCCGGCTGTCCGTCACAATATATATATTGTCACAAGAACGAGACATTGACAGATAAAGAGTTGGGGCAGCCACCCGTATATTGTGGTATCCTGGCTGCAAAAGTCGTTTTCTTTTAACAAAATACAGAGCACTGAAGTGCACACAACCGAGTCCAAAACAAGACTGAAGAAACAAAGGAAAAGGGGCAGGTTTTAAAGGGGGAGACAGGAAGTGAGGTCGTATGGATCCGGCACGTGGTCTTCCACCATTGGCTCGTAGCCGGAGGTGACATCAGAGGGACTGGAGCTGGTGTGGCCGACTTCCATTGGCTCAGTCCCGGAAGTGATGTCAGGAGATCCAGGTGAAATCCCCCAGGGATGGTCTACAGGCAAGGGAGAAAAGAGTCAGTGCACTCTGCCACACCCGGCATGCCTCGAACTGCCTTCACTCAAGCCCTTTAGCTGCCTCCCATGCGCGTGTGTGACAAGGCCCCCTTAGCCCAGACCCGGCGGGTCGGGCGACTAACCGAGAGGTCGTGAACCCGAGAGCATCAGCGTTGGCGTGGAGCGCCCGGCGATGAACGAGCGAAAACTTATGCGGCTGCAGGTCAAGAAACCACCGGGTGACCCGCGGATTCGACTCCTTGTGGAGGGCCATCCACTGTAGGAGTGCATGGTCCGTGACAAGGGTGAATTCGGCCCAACAGGTAGTACCTCAGCTGAGTAATCGCCCATTTAATCGCCAGAGCCTCCCTCTCCACCGCAGCATACCTGGTCTCCCGGTCCAACAGTTTCCGGCTCAGGAACATGATGGGGTGCTCCACACCATCGACGCTTTGGCTCAGCACGGCGCCCAGGCCTGTGTCCGAAGCGTCCGTCTGGAGGATGAAAGGCAAAGAAAAGTTAGGTGCCATCAAAACAGGTGTGGGCGTAAGGGCCTGCTTTAAGTCACCAAATGCAGCCTGTTTTTCAGTCCATACCACAATGTTCGGGCCCTCTTCTTTGTTAAATCAGTCAAGGCGCCGCTCTCCAAAACCGGGTACAAACCGGCGGTAGTACCCGCTAACCGAAAGGCTTGGACCTGCCGCTTGGTTCATGGACGGGCCATTTCAGAATGGCATCAATTTTGGAGCACTGTGGCCTTACGGTACCCCGACCCACCAGGTAGCCTAAATATTTGGCCTCGCTTAATCCAAAGAAGCATTTCTTGGGATTAATCCGAGCCCGCCTCACCAAGTGTCCGTAATACCGCTTGGACATGCTGTAGGTGTTCCTTCCATGTGCTGGAATAGATGACCACGTCATCCAGGTAGGCAGCACTGTATGAGTTATGAGGCGAAGCACTTTGTCCACCAGACGCTGAAAGGTTGCTGGAGCCCGTGTAACCCAAATGGAAGGACACGATACTGCCAGTGTCCGCTAGGGGTACTAAACGCGTTTTTCCTTCCAGGAGTCCGTTAAAGAACCCTGCCAGTACCCTTTCGTCATGTCAAGTGTGGTCAGGTATTGAGCCTGTCCAAGCCTCTCGAGGAGGTCGTCCCACGCGTGGCATTGGATAAGCATCAAATTGGGAGACTTGATTAAGCCGACGGAAGTCATTGCAGAACCTCCAACTTCCGTCAGGCTTACCGGCGAGCACAATGGGGCTGGACCAGGGACTATAACTTTCCTCAATCACACCTAGCTCCAGCATGCGCTTGATCTCAAGCTCCACTTCAGCCTTTTGCCTCGGGAAGGCGATACGGGCGTTCTCGGACAACAACCCGGGCTCTGTCACGATGTTGTGCTCAATCAGAGAGGTCCTTCCGGGTTCTCACTGACTACCTCCCGAGCGGTCCGGATAACTGTTTCCAGCTCCTGCCGCTGTCTGGGACTTAAGTCCGTGCGAAGTTAAGGTCGTGTGTGTGGCGAAGAGTGGCGGGGCTGGCGGAGGAGGGATCGGGGTCCCTGTCCTTCCACGGTTTCAGCAGGTTCACATGATAAACCCGCTCCTTTGGCCGGCGATTGGGTTGACTCACCAAATAGTCGACCAGTCCCTTCCTCTCCTTAACCGTAGGGGCCCTGCCAGTGGGCAAGCAATTTAGAGTGGGAGGTAGGCACTAGGACCATGACCCGATCTCCCGGGCGGAACTCCCGAAGAGACGTGCCGCGGTTGTAGTACCGGGCCTGTGCTGCTTGAGCCTCCTCCATGTGACTTTTAAGGACAGGCCGAATTTTTCCAAATCTATCGCGTAACTGCGCGATATACTCCAGTATGTTTGTGGAGGGAAGAGCCTCTTCTTCCCAGCCTTCTTTCAAAATATCTAATATGCCCGAGGTTGTCGCCCGTATAGTAGTTCAAAGGGGAGAACCCGTGGAGGCTTGTGGGACTTCCGATAGGCAAAAGGACGAGGGGAGGAGCTGATCCCAGTTCCTTCCATCCTCGCTGACCACCTTACGCAGCATTTGCTTGAGAGTTTGATTAAACCTCTCTACTAATCCGTCGGTTTGAGGATGATACACGAGGTCTTTAAATGCTTTATTTTCAGTAATCTGGCAGTCTCCTTGAACGTTTCCGAGGTGAAGGGGGTCCCCTGGTCTGTCAAGACTTCTTTGGGGATCCCCACGCGCGCGAATACCCCTAGTAATTCCGTGCGATGGCTTTAGAGGTAGCTGGCGCAGCGGAACAGCTTCGGGTATCGTGTAGCGTAATCCACGAGGACTAAAATGTACTTGTGTCCTCGGGCTGAGGGCTCCAGGGGTCCAATCAGTGGAATAGGAATGAGAGGAGCACGGTCCCTCCTAGGAATTTGTCGCAGTTGACACTCCGGGCAGGAAGCGCAAAAGCGACGAACCTCCTCATTAATTCCTGGCCAGTAGAAGCGGAGCTTGATCCGCTCCAGAGTTTTTGGTGCCCAGGTGGCCACCTAGGAGGTGGGCGTGTGCTAGCTCACAGACCTGCCGCCGGAAGGTGCGCGGCACTAGCAGCAGCCTCGTCTCCTGCCCGTCATGCATTGCTACGGTAAAGGAGGTCATTATCTAGCACAAAGTAGGGGCCCTGTGGCATCGACTGATTAGTGCGCTGGCCATTGACAAGGACCACTGCATTTTTTACAAACTTCAGGGAGTCATCATTCCATTGCTCCCTTCTAAAAGAAGCCGGCGTTTCCTTAAATTGGAACCGCAACACGGAGAGAGGGTCAGCGTCGACCTCAATGGGCGTGGTTTCCTCCCGCTCCGCGGCGTTGGTGGATGGCGTGTTAGCCGCGGCGGCCCGGAGTTGCCACGTCAGTCAGGGCGACTGCCGTCTCTCTCTGCCGGCTGATTACACGGCGTGGAGGCAGCTTGAGGCGGGTTATCTCCGTCCATAACGAGGCCCAAATTAACCCGGGAGTGGTATGTGTCTCACGCTTTTGATTTTAGACCAGTCCGCCCTAGTATCACGGGTGTGGAGGATCAGGTAGGACGGCTACGGTGAGCTTCTGAACTGACCCTCCGTAACTGATGACACAGCGGCGGACCTGTACCAGCGGATGTCTCCGTGGACACAGGTTATACCGGTCTTAAAATTTAGCCACTGTTGCGGTTGCACAAAGCGGCGGGGCAACAATGAAATGTTGCTGCGGTCGAACAAACCTGTGGTCTTGTGTCCGTTGGCGATCACTGCGCCAGTATGTGGGACCGCCAACGGATTAGCCAAACACAACCCCTCCTCACCCTCCACCTGCATTCCTCCTTGCCTCCAAGCGGTTTTGCGCGCCAGCCCAGGACGCCAATACTGAGCTCGGATTGTACAGGGTGGGGCTAGGTCTTGGAATACCCGGCTGAGTTTGACATGAGGACGGTTCTGCTCCCCAGAGTGTGAGGCCGCCCTCTGCGTCTCCATAAGCTCTATGAGCTCAGCCATGTTCTTGAACCGCTTCGCCCCAAACCGGCTGGGTGAAGCCACGGGAAGCGCTTCCAGGAGCAGATAGCAAGCTACCTGCTCTATTATTTGGTAGGCGTGTTTTCAAATGGCCGTAGCCAATGCCCTACCATTGCCCATAAGGACCAGGCTTGTTTGTTGGGTGGCTGTTCAGGGTCCAACCTCCATGTTTTATTTTATTCACCTGCCAGTCTGGGGCACCCCTAGGTGGTAAATGGGGCTTTGGTTTCGCAGGGAGGCAGGCACTCTCCCCCAAGAGAGCATACTGAGTCCCTTTGCCTCCCCCTCCAGGGCAGCCCAATTCTGTGAGCCCCACCCGCACACTCCCTGGCCACTCCAGATGGGCTAGTTATGAGTGCGGGAGCGGAGCCCGACCGGTCACGCCGAACCACGGGCACCCTCCCGCCTGAATACTCGGATGCGCTCCCACCTGGGTATATTGCAGGTCCTGTCCCCTTCTCCTCCGGGACTTCTCCATCCTGCCGACTACGCCACTGTCACAAGAACGAGACATTGACAGATAAAGAGTTGGGGCAGCCACCCGTATATTGTGGTATCCTGGCTGCAAAAGTCGTTTTCTTTAACAAAATACAGAGCACTGAAGTGCACACAACCGAGTCCAAAACAAGACTGAAGAAACAAAGGAAAAGGGGCAGGTTTTAAAGGGGGAGACAGGAAGTGAGGTCGTATGGATCCGCACGTGGTCTTCCACCATTGGCTCTCGTGCGGAGGTGACATCAGAGGGACTGGAGCTGGTGTGGCCGACTTCCATTGGCTCAGTCCCGGAAGTGATGTCAGGTGATCCAGGTGAAATCCCCGGGGATGGTCTACAGGCAAGGGAGAAAAAGAGTCAGTGCACTCTGCCACACCCCGGCATGCCTCCGAACTGCCTTCACTCAAGCCCTTTAGCTGCCTCCCATGCGCGTGTGTGACAATATATATATATATATATATATATATATATATATATCACAGCGACACTCATAACAGTGACAAAACAATTACATTGACAATCATGTTACGTTATTTTCAAAATGTTTCCTTTTCTTTCTCTTTTCCTTCTTTAACACACTACTCTCTCTGCCAAAGCGGGTATATATATAGATAGATAGATAGATAGATAGATAGATAGATAGATAGATAGATATATATATATATAGATAGATATGAGAACAACATATATATATATATATATATATATATATATATATATATATATATATATATATATATATATATATGTATATATATATATATATAGATAGATAGATAGATATGAGAACAACACTCATATCAATGACAAAACAATTACATTAACAACCATGTTACGTTATTTTTAACATTTTTCCTTTTCTTTTCGTACCTTCTTTAACACATTACTTCTCCACTGTGAAGCGCGGGTATTCTGCTAGTATAAAATAAAAGTCTGTTATATTATATTCTGGTTTTTCTTATGCCTTGAGATGAGATACCACCCTTGAATTTTCTGGGTGTATGTAACAATTGTCCATTCTCGTTGTTTACAGGACATCTACTTATTATTCTTAGTCATCCTTCAGTACATTTTGTATATTACATCAGCCTTTCTTCTGGTACATTGTTTCTTTATTTACTTGACAATCTCAGTATTATTCCTAAACCATTATATTTCAGCGTACATTTTGTTGTTCACTTGACCTTTATCTTGTTTCTTGGTGTGCCCACATTTATTAGCCTAGATGACTTTTCCATAGGCAGGCAAACAACTTACCATAACGCTCTCTGTGTACAGGGTCTAAAAAAAGTCTTCAACCCTTGGAAGGCTTCACATTGTATTGTTATACAACATTGAATCACAGTGGGTTTAATTTGGACTTTTTGACACTGATCATCAGAAAACGACTCTTCATGTTAAAATAACAAGAGACCTCTGCAAAGAGTTTCGACTGAATTACAAATATAAAGCAAGATAAAACTGATTGCATAAGTATTCACT